>NC_135671.1:623309-728263 GCF_964188315.1 Podarcis muralis
TCTCTCTCTTTTTTTAATATAATTTTTATTAGTTTTTTTTTAACATATAATTTTCAACAGTAATTAAACATACTTTTACATCTTATTCAATTCTTTTGACTTCCATCAATCCTGTCTGAAAATTTTCCAATCTCATCTCTCAGTATGCATTTCTTATCTTCCCTCTTACATTTCAAACTCATAACCAATATCTCTATCTTTTTCTACTTTGTAACACTTCGTATATTTCTCCTAACAAAACTTCTTGTAGTCCTACTAGTGTGATTTGTTGATTACAGTTGCTCTTCAAATAATTCATATACTTCTTCCAATCTTCTGTAAATCTCTGGTCCGGCAGGTTTCGAATCCTTCCTGTCCTTTTGTCCAATTCTGCATAGTCCATTAATTTCGTCTGCCATTCTTCTTTCGTCGGAATTTCTTCTTGTTTCCATTTCTGGGCTAACAATACTCTTGCCGCAGTTGTTGCATATAAGAACAATTTAACATCTTGCCTTCTCCTGCCTCTGATTCTCGTCTCTCGTCTGTTCCAGGTGCACCCAGATCACGGATCCCTTCTTCTAAGTCAGTCCTCAACCCCTCTGCTCCCGGTGTCCACTCCTCAGTGTCCAGCCAGTCCCTGACACCCTTCCACAGCACGTCAGCAGCAGTATATAAATACCTGCCACCAATCATTCAGAGGAAAGGCTGTCTCTATCTCTGTGGCCTCATGTCGCACCTACTTAGAGCACACAAGGAGGGATTTTTGGTGGTGATAACTATGGGAAAAGGGTCCTTGGCACAATGAGATAAGCACAAATGTAGGAAGAGCACATTGCTAATACTTATATTTTCCAAAACCTTGCAGCTGGGCTGGGGAACCTATGGCTCTCCAGATCTTTCTAGACTTGCACCCCCATTATTTGCAACCATTGCTTATGCCAGCCGGGGATGATGAAGGTTGCAGTCCCGCCACAACATCTGGAGGTGAGTAAGAGGAGACATGAGAGAAGTTTATAAAATTAAGCCCGGCATGAAGAAAGTAGATACAGAAAAGATGAAAGAAATGGGTGAGAACAGGAGTCTTGTCGGCATCAATTTATTAAGCTGGGTAGGTATTTTCAAACATCAAAATACAATGATGGGGGCAGCTTCATCTGTTGACATTCTGCATTGCTTGTGTGCCGCACCCCTGATTTACTTTTGGGCTCTAACCCCTCTCCCACCTGCAAAAAGAGGACACACATTTTTTTTAAATAAATAATTTTTATTTATTTTCCAACATACATTTATGATATCATAAGAGGACACGCATTTGCGTATGACTTAATGTGTATGCAAACTTTATGCCATTCTGAGTCTTTTTTGCAAGTGTGCAGATGGCTCAAGTCATGTGCACATGTAGAGTGGTACCTCAGGTTAAGTACTTAATTCATTCCGGAGGTCCGTTCTTAACCTGAAACTGTTCTTAACCTGAAGCACCACTTTAGCTAATGGGGCCTCCTGCTGCCGCTGCACCGCCGGAGCACGATTTCTGTTCTCATCCTGAAGCAAAGTTCTGAACCCGAGGTACTATTTCTGGGTTAGCGGAGTCTGTAACCTGAAGTGTATGTCACCTGAAGCGTATGTTACCCGAGGTACCACTGTATTTGTTTATCTGTGGGTGTGGCCATTTCCCCTTTATCCTTGAGTTTTCTGATATATCAGACTTATATAAAACAATGGGTTAATTAACAAAAAACAACAGGTGTGTGTCGCTGCTGGAACCCAGCAGTAGCCCACCCTCCCTGAGTTCCAAAACCTGGAGGTTCATTGTCAGCATACCCCTCAATTAAATGGAAGTATGGGATGCCACTTGGATATGAACAGGGATCGGCAACCTAAGGCTACATAAAGGACTGAACCGCATTGCAATGTGTTACTTTGTTATGTTATCTTACTGTACAGTCAAACCTCGGTTCTTGAACGGCTCTGTTTTCAAACATTTCAGCTCCTGAACGCGGAAAACCCAGAAGTAAATGCTCCGGTTTTTGAACATTTTTGCGGAACCCGAACATCTGGCGTGGCTTCCGATTTGAGTTTCCCTATTGCAGGGGTTAGCAACCCGCGGCTCCGGAGCCGCATGTGGCTCTTTTACACCTTTGCCGCGGCTCCGGGGTGGATACTAGCGAGGGGAGGAGGCGCATTGTGCGCCCCGACATTCCCCACTGTGGCGGGCGCTGTACTGGCTGTGACGTTGCATGGGGGCGGTGCATGCGTTAGTCACGCACCGTCCCGACGTCACCTTCCCGCCCGCCCGCTACATTGTAAGGGGCATGTACACTGGTCACTGCATTGAAAGGGGGCATGTACGCTGGTCACTGTTTTGAAGGGGAGTGAAGAACACACACACACAAAAAAGGTAACTTGTTAATTTAACGTTTATTTCTATGAGGAGGAGTAATTCTGAGGGGTCAAACAAAGAAATAATAAAAAAGTGACAAAAAAGTTATTTTTGTAATGACGAGTTTTGTGGCTTCCAGTTGTTTTTTTCTTCGGAAACGGGTCCAAGTGGCTCTTTTTGTCTTAAAGGTTGCAGACCCCTGCCCTATTGAATTGAGGCTTCTGCTTTCTGTTTTTGGATATTTCGGAAGTCAAACAGTTTTCTGGAATGTATTACTGTACATTAGAAAACCGAGATTCCACTGTAACTAGTATTTAAAACTGTTCTACACAATGCTGAACTGCTCTAACTGCAGAAGCAGCGATCTCGACAGCAGCTGTCACTGCACCCCCCTGCTGAATCCCACTGCCGCAAGTGCCTGTTTCAGTCTTCCTTGTGGTCTGGCAGCCCTGTGTGGGATCCACTGGATCCACTTTAGACTGCTAGGAAAGTTAGTTCAGGCACTACCTTGCCTGTCTGCAGGATTAAACACTGAAAGGGAAGAGAAAGGGAGTTTCTCCCAAACAAAAGATTACTATAATGTCTGAACATTTTGTCTTGTATCTCAAGTTCTATCACTGCTAGAAACTTACCTCTATCTTTTTTTAAAAAAAAATTAAATTAAATTAAAGCTGAGAATTGAAGGATTGTGGATTTTTTTGCAGGGGAGGGTGCAGCCGCAGCAAAGACAGATGCGAATAATTTCTCCAGTTTCTCTGCTATCTCCTTCTCCTTTTGCACACCTTTCATCCTTGCCAAGTTAGGCAGATCACTGCACAAAGACCACTTTCTGCCTTGCCAATCTGGAATATTGCAGGGCTGTCCTAAGCCCCCTGCAACATGGAGTGGCAGAGTGGAAATAATAGCCTTTGTTGGCATTAGCAACTTGCCTAGAAGGGACAATATTTTTTTTTATTGGTTTTCACAATATTATAAACAAACAAACACATAAGACAAACAACCATAAATCACAGCCTTATTGAAAATTACACTTATTAACTTTGTTAAGTGACTTCCCCGCTTCCCCTTGGTTGAATTTCATTGCATATCCTTTTAAGAGGACAATTTATTTATTTTTTTTAGATGTTTAAACTAAAAAAAAGGGGGGAATGTTTCGTGAGAAATAAGCCCTGAGTGTTGGTTTTATTTTCTTTTTAGGGCACAAAACTCCTCTGCTTATTCTGCCTGTAAAATAGCCCAGCCCTGGAGGAATCTCTTCTCCCTTCCTCAAAATGGCTTCTCTTCTAGGCCGTCGAACCCGGAAGCCTCCCGGAGGCCGCTCTCTCCTTCCTTCTCTCTGCGGCGGAGGCGAGAGGCAGCGCTTCCGGGTCAAGGCTTGACCTTGTCCGCCCGTGCCCTCCCGGCCGCGCTCAAGATGGCGGAGCCGCCCTACAAGCCGGCGCCCCTCTTCCCGCGCCCGCCCCAGCTCGACCCGGCCCAGTACGACGCCTCGCCCCAGCAGCGCGCCGCCGAGGCCGAGCGCGTCGCCATCCGCGCCCGCCTCAAGCGCCACTACCTGCTGGAGCTCAACGACCCCCGGAGGACCAGCATCGTGAGTGGGGCGAGGCGGGGGGCCAGGGCAGAGGGCAGCGCGGCCCAAACTACATCTCCCATCACTCCTTGGCCCTGGTCCTGGCAGCGAGGGATGATGGGAGTTGTAGTCCGACCGCAGCTGGAGAGAGACCCCCAAGTTTGGGGGAAAACGCTGCTTTAGGGTCTTGGGGACCCCTAAGCTCAGTTTAAAATGAAGGCAAGAGAAGGGAACTGGAGGGGTGCAAAGGGGGGAAGAGTATTTTCTGAACCTCCAGTCAGCTGCAAGTTTTAATAATAATAATAGTAGTAGTTTGTCATTGCTTGGGAGGAAAGCAATGACAAACCTAGACAGCATCTTAAAAAGCAGAGACATCACCTTGCCAACAAAGGTCCGTATAGTTAAAGCTCTGGTTTTCCCAGTAGTGATGTATGGAAGTGAGAGCTGGACCATCAAGAAGGCTGGTCGCCGAAGAATGGATGCTTTTGAATTCTGGTGCTGGAGGAGACTCTTGAGAGTCCCATGGACTGCAAAAAGATCCAACCTCTCCATTCTGAAGGAAACCAGCCCTGAGTGCTCACTGGAAGGACAGATCCTGATGCTGAGGCTCCAAGCTACCAGCATGAGGGAGGCAGTGGAAGACAGGAGTGTCTGGCATGCTCTGGTCCAGGGGGTCACAAAGATGCAAACACCACTAAACAACTACTACTACTATTTTTTGTTGTTGTTTAGTCGTGTTTAGTCGTGTCCGCCTCTTCGTGACCCCCCCTTCGTGACCCCCTGGACCAGAGCATGTCAGGCACTCCTGTCTTCCACTGCCTCCCGCAGTTTGGTCAGACTCATGCTGGTAGCTTCAAGAACACTGTCCCACCATCTCGCCCTCTGTCGTTCCCTTCTCCTTGGGCCCTCCATCTTTCCCAGCATCAGGGTCTTTCCCAGGGAGTCTTCTCTTCTCATGAGGTGGCCAAAGTCTTGGAGCCTTGCCTTGGATCACTGCCTTGCCGTGGCGATGGGGCTTGAATAACTCAGAGAAGCTATGAGCTATGCTGTGCAGGCACCCAAGATGGACAGATCATAGTGGAGAGTTTTGACCAAACGTGATCCACCTGGAGCAGGAACCGGCAAGCCACTCCAGTCCCTGCCAAGAAAACTCCATGGACAAAGACAACAGGCATCTAAAAAAGTAGTAGTAGTAATAGTAATAATAATAATTTATTACTTATACTCCGCCCATCTGGCCGGACCACCCCAGCCACTTTGTGCAGCTCCCAACAGAATATTAAAAACATGATAAAACATTCCCACTTTGACCGGGGTATGTCTTCCTCTAAGTATGTTCTGTATGGGGTTTGCCGGGTGCTTTATTGTTTAAATATTCATACACACACACACACACACATATGGGTGCAAGAGGAGGGGTATTACCTCTGGTGGGAAACACGCTGTGCTCCCCCTGGGGTAGTTTGTCCATCTTTGGTCCCCACCCTGCACTCTGCTCTCACCTGCGGCTCCTAGATGCTGCCAGCAGGCAACAGAGGCAGGGCCCCGGGAACAGCTTTGAACAGCGGTCTAAACCAGGTGAGGGGAGCCAATGGGCCTCAAAACCCTCAGAGAGTAAGGGACTTTGCCTGCATGCAAAGTCAGGCTCCTGTGGATTGAGCAGACGAGACCAGTAGTGAGTCCAATGGTCAAGTTGGTTTCTGCACGGGCTGTAGAGGGAAGTGAGGGGTAGATGGGGCTCATCCACCTGGGAAGAAAATCCATCTAGGAGAAGGAAAATTCTGATCCTAAAGTTCTGCTGTCTTGTGGGATATCTTCAGGAGAAAGAAAAGCTAAGGAGTAAGCCGTACACAAATCCAGAGTGGAGTCCCTAAGACGGTTGGCTGGTGCCTTGGTACACCTCCTTCGGGCAACTGCTGCAGCCAGGCTGGTCCAAACATATTGCTCTGCTTTCCTTTGGACCACATCAACAATGCAGGCTCTTGTCATCGGGGCAGCCCAGGACCCTCATAGACACAGCTCAGGCTTGAGCCCTGGAGAGGACACTTCAGTGCTGCTTTTGCAGCAGTTTGACTTCACCCCCGGAGATGCACTTCATTGTCTCTCGAGATAGATGGATGCCACACACACACCCTTAACATAAGCAGAGGTAGGGCCGTAGCTTAGTGGCCGGGGATCTGCTGTGCAAGCAAAGGGTCCCAGTGCGCAGCAAAAAACCCCAATCTGCCAGCACATTTGCAGAGCTAAGTAGGGTCTGCTGTGGTTCCATACTGGATGGGGGACGGCACGTTGAGATTCCTGCATTGCTGGGGTTTGGACTAGATGACCCTTGGGGGTCCCTTCCAACTCTTCAATTCTATGAATCCCCAACATCTCCAGGACGCCTGCCTGATGTTGCTGGGCTACAGCTCCCATCATCCCAGGGCTAGTGGTCAGAGATGATGGGAGTTGCAGTCCAGGTTCAGAAAGGCTGGCACATAAACAGGACTGAGCTACATGGACCAAGGTCTGACTCGGAGTAAGGCAGTATCCTATGTTCCTTTCTGTTATAATTCACATAATTCCTCTCTGTTATAATTCCCCTGCATAATCCAGGGGGAACAACCCCACTCTTATTATCTTCTGCATTTGCCGGTGGTTGCACTTTGTGCCTAAGGTGTACAGTAGATTACAAGTGTCAAGGTGAGAGCTGACATTACCTGGGTAGCATTGGTTACAGCGCACATTTGGGCAGATGTTCACTATCCTCTCTCTGCTTTAGGATGACCCCGCTGTGACTCGTTGGGTTTACGCCCGAATGTACAACGCCTATCCTAATTTCCGTGTCACCCCAAAAACTTCGCTACTGGGAGCTGCGTTTGGGCTGGGGCCCATTTTTTTCTGGTGGTACGTCTTCAAAACGGACAGGGTAAGGCTATAAGTATGGGATCTTAAACAACTGTGTAGTATGAGATCCGGCAACTGGATTTACTAGTATAAATGGCTTGCTGCATATCGTCAGAGGCATATCATAATGGGAAATATGCGTTCTGCTTTATCACACTTTCCTCAGTCCCTTTCCCCTGTTATTTTTGTATCAGTCTGGGGACTCTTGACAATTGACAATTCTGATTTTGGGGGCATCCAAAACACTGGTTTCCATATTTCAGAAATGTTGTTCAGTTAGCTTTTTTTTTTTGTGGGAAAGCTCTTGATGTTCCTTCAGTGATGCACAAATAATTGTATAAATTAAAGGTGGCAGGTTATTGCAAAAATAAAGCCGCTCAGTGAGTGGAGTAGGGGATTAAAAACCCTGTAAACAGTTGAAATCAAAAACAAAGCAATCAACCTTGCTCATCCTTATAATTTTCATTGTGTAGCAAATGTTTTTCTGTTGCCATTTATTTATTTTTTAGGACTTTTTGCCCGCCATTCACCTTAAGATTCAGGGAACGTGACAACAAAGCAACAATAAATTTTACAATTGAAAAAACCAAACACAATAAAACACCAAAAACACAATGTAAAACGTAGACTCAAGGAAGTCCTTAACATAAAATAACTCATCTGTTAGAAGCAGATAAAGGGGTGTGTCTTCAGCATATGACAAAAGCTGTACAATAATGATGCTAAACATACCGCTTTGGGGATGGAATTCCTCAATTGGGAGGCTGCAACAGATAAGGCTTTTCCCTGGGTCACCACTGCCTGGACTAATGGTGCAGAATGACCAAGGCGGCCCTCTCTGCAGATTTTAACATCCAAGAGGAGGAAACCTTGGGGCCCAATTAGTTTAGGGCTTTGAACATTAAGGATAATAATATCCTTGAACTGAGCCCAGGAACAAATTGGGAACTAGTGCAGCTGCTTTGGAACAGGAGTTATATGAGTTCTAAATCAGGCATAGGCAAACTCGGCCCTCCATATGTTTTGGGACTACAAGTCCCATCATCCCTGACCACTGGTCCTGTTAGCTAGAGATGATGGGAGTTATAGTCCCAAAACATCTGGAGGGCCAGGTTTGCCTATGCCTGTTCTAAATGGTACCCAGGAAGTAACCTGGCAGCTGCATTTTGGAGCGGTTGGAGATTTCACACCCTCTTCAAGGGCAGCCCCACGTAGAGTGCACTGCAGTAGTCCTGGAGGCATCCCAAGGCCAAGTAATGAAGAGGCAATAGCTGGCTAATTAGCCAGAGCTGAAAATAGTCACTGCTATCTAACCCTCCACTGATAACTGATTCAGGAGTACCCTCAAGCTACAGCCTTCCTTTCAGAGGAGCGCAGCCTCTCCACAACAGACCATCTCCCCAACTCTCACATTCTAGAACTTAACAGCATACAACACTTCTGACTTTCTTTAAATTGCCCTGAATTTTTAAAATTGAAAGCGGGTGTAAAAACACTTCAGTAAAATAAAATGTGTACTCAGAAGTCTCATTGCTTGGGCTTAGTATCTAGTAAGGGTTGTCGTCTTCTGCTAACTCTGTTGTCTTTGGGCATCACTTTTGTTGGAGCATTTCTTTACCCTTGCTTAGATTTGTGATTTTCCCCCTGTTTTTGTTTTGCGCAGGATAGAAAAGAAAAGCTCATACAGGAAGGCAAGTATGAGCGACCGTTCCCTCTGTTCTATTAAGTGTCCTGTACCTGTGGCTGAAGGGGCTTGGACTCCATCTCTAACCTATTTCAAAATAAATCTCAGTTAGAAACCTGTTTGTTTCCTTTGCGTTTCAATAAATCTTTTGCGTGTGTGCTGAAATTTATTGTGTCACTACAGCTTGCAATTCTGCTTTCAAAAGATGGGTTTTCAGATATCTTCACATTTTAAAAATTACCATACTTTTTGCTCTATAAGACTCACTTTTTCCCTCCTAAAAAGTAAGGGGAAATGTGTGTGCGTCTTATGGAGCGAATGCAGGCTGCACAGCTATCCCAGAAGCCAGAACAGCAAGAGGGATTGCTGCTTTCACTGCGCAGTGATCCCTCTTGCTGTTCTGGCTTAGCCGCACAAAGACTCTTCAGGGCAGCTGGCTTCTGGGATTCAGAATTTTTTTCTTCTTGTTTTCCTCCTCCAAAAACTAGATGTGTCTTATGGTCTGGTGCGTCTTATAGAACAAAAAATACGGTACTGGCCAGAGTGGGGTGCAAAGGCCAGGGACAGAGGAATATTGTTTGAGCAAGTGAAGGAACAACTGACGTGAGGCCTGGTTCTTAAATCTGATATTAGAGTTACCTCTACACAAGAGGCTACAGAATTCAGGAACCTTCTGTTTTCACGATAATGAGGTGACCTCCTTTACGCCTTCCGTGGAATCAATTTGTAGAAATGTAGCTTTGCCAATTTCAGATCTGAGACCTGAGCCTGACATTTGACTATTTTCTTCCACTTGGTTTCAAACACATTTAGGTCTGTCTACTCTGTAGGTGTGGATTGTGCCACTGCTAATGTTTCAAGGATAAAATGGCTCCCATTCACCATTCACCAGGCTCCCACGGATTACGATAACCTCAACCAGTCTGGGAGTTGTAGCCCATCAACATCTGGAGGGTCACCGATTCCCACTCCCTGTTCTAGGCTAAATTACCGCCTTTGAAGGCTGCCCTCAAAACTGCAGCTAGTCCCAAATATAGCTGCTAGGATGCTACCTGGGACTGGGTGTTGGGTCACATCTCACCAGTGCCTTAACAGGTAAATTGACTCCTGGTTCATTTTCTGGTTCAAAATTCCAGTGCTGGCGATAGTTTTTAAATCCTTCTGTGTCTGGGATGTATGAAGGGTCCCCTCCACATCAGCCTGCCCAAACATTTCCCTCTTTAGAGACCCTCGGGTGAGGTGGGGAGGTAAGAAGTGGAGATTTCCCCAGGTGTTCCCCCAGAGAGGTTCATCTGGTGCAAGGTTGTTTTTAACGGTAGCATATATTTTCATTAATGTTTCATTCTTGATTAAAATCCATCATATTTTAAAAGCTTTTTTGCTGTTTTAATTGTATTGTAAAGTTGCCCTAGAGCAGAGGTCAGCAACCTTTTTCAGCCGTGGGCCGGTCCACCATCCTTCAGACCATGTACTGGTGCCGGACTATATTGGGGGGGCGGGGGAAATGAACGAATTTCTATGCCCCACAAATAACCCAGAGATGCATTTTAAATAAAAGCACACATTCTACTCATGTAAAAACACGCTGATTCCCGGACCGCCCGTGGGCCGGATTGAGAAGGCGATTGGGCCGGATCCGGCCCATGGGCCTTAGGTTGCCTACCCCTGCCCTAGAGCAAAATAATTTTTTTAAAATAAATTGTTGGCAGCCATCTGTCTCGAGGGACAACTGAGCGCACTTCCAGGGGGTCAAGTCAAACCGCTGCATTAGCAGCACTGAAGTGTCCTCTCCTGGGCTCAAGCCTGAGCAGTGTGTCTGGGGGTCCTGCGCTGCCCAGATGACAAGACCCCCCCCCCACTTGGCCTCACTGATGTGGTCCAAAGGAAAGCACAGCTATATGTTTGGCACCAGCCTGGCTGCCGGAGTTGCCAGAAGGAGGTGTACCAAGACACCACCCAACCATCTTAAGGACTCCAGATTTGTGTAGGGCTCACTCCTTAGCCTTTTCTCCTCCCGAAGAAATGCCTCCCTAGCTTGATGAGCCCCATCTGCCCCTCACTTCCATCTACAGCGTGTGCAGAAACTGCCAAAAGTTGGATCCGCTATTGGTCTTGCCTGCTCAATCCGCCACAGCCTCTTTTTGCACACAGGGGAAGTCCCTAACTCACTGAGGGTTTGAGACCCATCGGCTACCCTCACCTGGTTTAGCTGGCCAGTCAAAGCCATTTTCTGGAGTGCGGCCATTGTCATCTGCTGAAACCTAAGAGCCACAGGTGAGAGCTGAGTGCAGGGTGGGGACCAAAGGTGGACATACTACCCCAGAAGGAGCATGATGTGTCCCCCACCAGAGGTACTACCCGCCTATAACACCCCATGATTTTTAATTTTTTATTTAATAAATCATAAAGTAGTAATGGTACAATGGCAGTTCAGCTTGTGCAGTGTGTTGAATATGATAGCTCATGAGAAGGACTTGGGTGTCACTGTATGTCAGAAATCATAAAGAAAGGCAAATTGCTAATATTCCTTTATTTTAGCTTAAGAGAGAAACTCAAAAACTATCTTTCTCGTGCCAGAGAGACCAAGTACAAAATCATTTTGTTACGCTGGGTATTATAGGATGGGAGGTTTGGGGGCTTTTACATTTTCAACAAATGTAAAGGTGCACTTGGCAAATCAAATTTGTGGTAGTTCTTTTGTTTTGCGCTTACAGGTCATTCGTCTTCTCAGCTGTCCATGAGTTTCTGCATGTAATATGGACCAAGACACTGTTAACAGCTACACAGTTGCCTTCAGCTAAGCAGGAAAGAAAAATCAGAGCGACTGCACATCGGGATTCTTCGGATTGAAATGGCTCTTCAGGGTTTCCCAGCACTTGTAGTAGTTTTTATCTAGGGAACTTTTCAGCCCCCATTTGGTGACAGCCAGGCTAAAAGAAGACTCAAACATGAAGGCCTGCAGGAAAAGTCATATAAAATGTTGAGAAAGGGAAAGTATCTAGCCACAACCTATTTATTAAATGCAAACAGAAGTTGCTTTAACAAGAGTTGTTGCACAGAGTGTTGCGCACATGATTTGAGAGAAAATCTGTTATACACACGAGACCTTAAATTGTATCTAGAAGTATTGACAAGTCTAGCCTTTGACTACTCATGTTTACAAGTTCTCATAAGGTTGTCCAGATATAGAGATGAATATTCAGAACTGGGTTGACTCGGCCATTAGAAGTCCACTGAGAAGCCGAATTTTGCTTATCAGTAGAAAAAACCAGACTTTCATATACAGTGGTACCTTGGGTTACAAACACCTTGGGTTACAGACTCCGCTAACCCGGAAGTAGTACCTCGGGTTAAGAACTTTACCTCAGAATGAGAACAGAAATTGCGCAGCAGTGGGAGGCCCCATTAGCTAAAGTGGTGCCTCAGGTTAAGAACGGTTTCAGGTTAATAATGGACCTCCGGAACAAATTAAGTTCGTAACCCGAGGTACCACTGTAGTTGTTTTTGTTGCAATTAATTTTCAGTTCTGTTGATCCTGACTTGATTTCAGGGATACATGAGTCACTGAAACACTATATCTTGATAACTGGAAATCCTTTTCACCACCCCAGCCAATCCAACTGCAAATTAGATAAAAGATGGACATCTCATGATGCTGAATTTTAAGGCTATTACCTAATTCAATTTGCGTGGTATATTTGCATGAGCATGTCACACAGAACTTGGTAACAGGCACACAATTCTGCATGTACTTGGCTAGACTTGACAAATCTGAATTCTTACATAGCCTGAACTATTTACAAAAGGCAGCATGCCTTGGCAAGTCCTCGTACAGAGGCCCAAGTTCATAAAGCATCACGGATTATTCCCGTGCAAGTTAGTAAATGCATAATGCCCACAAGTGATTGCTGCTCTACGTAATCTACATCACGTGGCTGTTGTGAAGAGAGCTTTGTTCACTACCTTGGGCTCCTTGAATGAGCCATGGAATATAAAGGAAATAAAAAATGCAATACAGTGGTACCTCGGGTTAAGAACTTAATTCGTTCTGGAGGTCCGTTCTTAACCTGAAACTGTTCTTAAGCTGAAGCACCACTTTAGCTAATGGGTCCTCCCGCTGCACCACTGCCACGCAATTTCTGTTCTCATCCTGAAGCAAAGTTCTTAACCCGAGGTACTATTTCTGGGTTAGCAGAGTCTGTAACCTGAAGCGTCTGTAACCCGAGGTACCACTGCATGTCTATAGTCTTAACATCTAACACATTCAAATTCCTTTGTAGTCTCAGGCTGCTTGGAAACCCCTTTTTGCACCTCAGGTTTAAATGGAAGAAGACACCCCCCCCCCCTTATTCCATGTTGACTTGGGACGCCCATTCATCCTTGAAGGACCCGTGGGCTTCCTTAAGGCATGATTTTCATAGAATCAGCATTGTGCAGTTGGAAGGGACCTCAAGAGTCCTTAGCTCCTGCAGTGCAAGAATCCCACCCACCGTCATCCCTGGCTGGGCTCTTCGTTGCCTTCCTTTCGCAGCCCACAAACCACTTGACTAATACAGTTCAGTCTCTGGCTAGCCAGACATCCTACTTCTCTCTCCCAATCTTTTGACTGGTCAGAAGTTCTTCCCCCTTGCGGATCATTTCCTGTGTAAAATAGGAATGACTCTTGCTGCCCAAATGGGCGACTCTTCCATTTGCCTCTCCGCCCAGAGAGCAAGCTGGAAGAAAACCCCATATCTCAGCTGCTAGGCTTCAATGTTTTAGGCTCTTACCATGGTTCCTTCTGCAATTCTCTCGGGCACCAGCTTGCCTGTGCTTGCCTTCTCAAAACAAGCGCCATCTGGCCCATGGGGCGTCATCATACTGTGAAGAGTGGCACCTCCAGCAACAAATCCTTCTTCCTTTGCCTCATAAGTCCCTTTGATCAGGCCCATAAACTCACTCATGCAGTTCCCTGGGGAAATTAAAAAGGGGTAAAGTCACAGCTGGTCTGCAATTTGGCCATCGTGGGAGTTGGTCAACTATGTTGTAGAGGCTCAAGTCTGTTGTAGAATTGGAGATATCTGAACCACGTTACAGAGGTGACGGTCCTTACCCGTTCATTATTAAATTAAGCTTTTCTAATTCTTTAGAAAAAGAATTATAGAGATCTCAATTTCAACCACACAGGAAACTGTTTTAACTGCTATAAAAAAGGTGTCTCTGGATCTTAAATTGAGGCTCATACAACAAAAAAATAATTTTTAGAATATACTGGACCCCATTACGTTTGTTTAAAAAAGGGCTCTCTAACTGTTGGAGATGCAACAGGGACAATGCTTCTCTAAAACATTTGTTTTTTCATTGTCCTGTATTGAAAGATTTTTGGCAGAGGGTAACTGAAACCATCAACGGAAGTGTACGGAATAACCTTACATTTACAGAGCAAAATATCCTCTTGAATTATATACCCAGCACATGGAACCTTACAAAAGGACAATATGAGTGGACTCTCTGTGCCCTTACCACAGCAAAAAAGACTGATACTGATGAATTGGAAAAATAAAAATGCGGCTCCCTTCTACGATTGGATTGAAGACTTCTACAAACTCGCAACATATGAACAACTTGCATATAATCGCAGACTTGCCATGGACAAATGTAATGATATTTGGAATCCATTCTTACAAATACTATAATAGGTTATGATCTGGTGAAGTACAAAAACAACCTTGTAAAAAACATTTAAATTAAGCTTTTACAGCTGTTTTAAAGAATGAATAAGCAGCAGGCCACCTCTTCCTCTATTGTACTTCCTTTTATGGTGGTTTGGAGGAGACTGTCTTTTACCTAGTCACCACTTATCCCCCTTTCCAGGTTCTGCTGAAGAAACAGCTAGCAACTAAACTCTGCTAAAGGAGGTCTTCTATCTGTTGTGCAGAACTGAAGCCTTTGTGGATGTATCTGTCAGGGACCATGCTGAGGAGGACTACACTGAGGAGGAATGGTGGGAGCCACCCCTGCTCCTGATCAGGATCCTGAATCTTCCCAGGAGCAGGAGGACAGTATAGATTTGGAACAGCGGTTTGCAGAAGGGCATAGTTCAGAAGGCAGAAGCTGGGAAATACTGGATGGGGAACAGCTAGGAGGAGAAGCACTGGGAGAGAGAAAGTTAACAGACTCACTGTCGCTAGAAAGCGTCCAGCCGCTTAGCCCAAGGTTAGCAGATAAGGTGGCAGCACAGAAAGCACAATGGTTGCGAGATCAGGTTGCAAGACACAGGAGTGACCAGGGAGGAAGTGCGTAGAACCCTTAATTGGGAGGACCTTCATTCCTAGGAATGACTTCTTTGTTCTCTCGCTGTGATCATTAAAATTTCTAACTGGTAAGAGACTCCTTTCGCTTTGTTCTGCTTATCTACTGCCGAAAGGGGCAGGAGAGGAAGCCGATTCCCCAGAGCCTGACAGGATCTACTGTAACAGTTTCACAGCATAGCAGAGTAAGTGACAGACATACTGTGGTAATAAGGTGGACGGAAAGTCTTGGTGGCCACTGCCCAGCGGGGTGGGAATATAACAAAGTCAGCAACCGCCACTCCAGGACGAGTTGACTTTGCCGTCAGGACAGTGAAAATAGAAGGATCCTGCAAACAGAAAGAAGACTGACAGGTTATTTAAACAGGGCCAAGTGCTAACCTGATGCATCAGATATGTTGTATGAGACAGGCAAGGCATATCTCCTAGAGTACATCTCAATGATTCTGTGATGGCCTGGGACTCGGCATCATCTGAACCAAATCTGGGGCCTGATCCTGAAGAGTCCCAGTCTGCACAGGTTCCCCTGCAAGAAGCACCAGCTGGGCCGAGTCAGGGGCCTGAGCCTGCCCTGGCTCCAGATGTGGGGATTACCTTCTTGCTTTCAGCTCTGCCATCATTTACAGCTGCTCCACTACTGGTTGGGTCAGGGGAGGCTGAGGAGGCCTCTGGGTCTAGTCACCCACCGACGTCTCCTGAGCTGCAGAGACTCAGGTCTGAGAGAAGGAAAGACCTGAGTACTCGCAGGAGGAGTGCTTGCCTCCGGGTGAAACAGGGAGGTGAGTCGCCGGGGGATCAGGACCAGCCGCTACCCAGACAAAGATAAAAGGCTGTCGGACCCTGCCCCAGGTTGCGGGAGCAACATTGCTGTATGCCAGATCCTGCCTGAGATCCTGTACCTGTCCTTGCCTGGTTTCCTGCCTTGTGTCCTGCCTTGGCCCTGTCGGACTGTCTCCTAGCGGAGCCTTCGGATTCTGGACCGGACCTGGACCGTGTTTCTCGGGTTACCCCCAGGCCCAGCACAGATTCCAGCATGAAATATGTATTCCCAAGGCGGGGTTTTAGCCTCCAAATGTACTTATATTATTATTGCTACAGGACTACTCTCTCCCTTGATTCCAATCTTGCCTTGGACGGTGCTGGCTTTGGAAAGAATTACCAAACAATAGAATGTTTCCTAAGGTGAGACTTCAAACTTACCCAGGACGTCCAGAAACTTACCGCATGGTCGAAAGCCACAGAATTAATGACCATGAAATTGCTGAGATTGTACTTGTATGGGGCGTAGTTCCCATGCCAGGCCACAACATTGAATGGAGAAGAGCTCTATAAGATTAAGCAGAATGCAAGCACCTTGACTTGTGCAAAGTGTCTGGTATTTATGGAGATTAGAGAATGTAACTGGTACAGTCTAAACACATCCCTGCCCCTTAAATGTATATTTTATCTTTCTGTTACAAAATTGTACACGCAGAAATTGTAAAACATGACATGACTGGGGGGGAAATGGGTCACTAGGGGGGTAAAATACGAAACATATTATTTTAAAGTAAATAATGTGGTGATTACAGTAAACCAGTTCAATAATCTCCATTATCTGCTCACTTGCAAACAGACAACCTCTGCCTGCCAGTAAGCATCGCTTCTCCTTTGTATTTGGGACGGGGTCTTACCTGCATCCCTGATTCCTGCAATTTCTGACTGATCATCTTTGTCATGGGGGTGGGAACCTGATCATGGATTACATGGTGGGCTCCTCACCCGCCAACAACCCACTCCAAACTGAAGCCCAGTGGAAGTTCCCTTGTTGGTTTCCCTTGCTGCCTAAAGAGCCTGCGTTCCGTGTTCCAGTTCCACTCACCTCGCCAAAACTCCAAAACATTGCAAATCTGCTAAACCAGATTCCTTTGCTCGCTTTTGGACTTTTTAGCTTTGCCTCGGTGGATATGCACAGAACATGCATGGTTTAATCACAACAGGAGAAAGTCAGTATGACGGACTGCATTTAACACCTCAACCCTTAGGCTGATATCGAATGAAATGCTTCATTTTCTAAACGGAAAACTGTCATGTCCTCACCTGCTGTGCTGTAAAGAGTTTCCCCTGGTACTTGTTGACAACCGTGTAGCCCTCAGCCACTTGGCGATCTTCGTACCAGGCAACGGGCACAAGGAAATCTCGTGGGTTTGCCAAGCCATTGGCACCTGGGAAAGAAGGGCGCAATCAGGTCTTTGTAACAAATTGTAGAACCGGGAACTGGGAACACACACACACACACACACACACACACACACACACACAGTATAGAAAGGTAAAGGTAAAGGACCCCTGACGACTCTGGGGTCACAATGCTCATCTCGCTTTACAGGCCGTGGGAGCCAACGTTTGTCCACAGACAGATTTTCCGGGTCATGTGGCCAGCATGACTAAGCTGCTTCTGGTGAACCAGAGCAGCGCACGGAAACGCCGTTTACCTTCCCGCTGGAGTGGTACCTATTTATCTACTTTTACTTTGACGTGCTTTCGAACTGCTAGGTTGGCAGGAGCAGGGACCGAGCAACGGGAGCTCACCCCGTCGTGGGGATTCGAACCGCCGACCTTCCGCTTGGCAAGCCCAAGAGGCTCAGTGGTTTAGACCACAGCACCACCCACGTCCCATATATACAGTGTATGTATGTATGTATGTATGTATGTATGTATGTGTATATATGTGTGTGTGTATAGTTTTCAGATTAAAGTTTTACAATCACATATCCAACATACAGCATAAAAACAAGATTCCAAAGACTCTCCTGGACTTCCCTCCTCCCTTTAGTGGGTCCTATTGTTAATCATTTCCTCCTGCACCTTTTATGATAATCCAAATCTTTTATATCCCCATTATGTCCAAAATTCACCATTAAACTACAAGTGTTATTCCAATCCTCCTAACAGTTTTAGCTGTTTACGACGGTTTTTAAGATAAATTCTAAATTTCCCCCATTCCTTATTAAAATTTTAGTCTTGCTGATTTCTGATTCTTCCAGTCATTTTTGCCATTTCGGCATAATCCATCAACTTAATCTGCTACTCTTCTTTCCATCTCTGGGCCAATAACATCCACGCAGCACGGGGAATATCAGTCTATTCTTGGACAGACTCAAAAAGAGCTTCTCTGTACTTGAGATGAAAACATTTTATGCTGTATTGTATATTTAGATGTTACTGTAGAAAGGTTTGTTGCCAATGATTCTTGTGGAAAGTAGGGATTTCTAAGTAACAGAAAGACTTCCGTACCCTTGCTTCAAAATTTGCATGTCCTCGAATGGCTGGGAAGTATCTGGGAAATGTGAGCCAAGTCACATGATTCATATTCCTAAACCCTGCAGCAAACCTATTGGTAGCTCATAACGTTACCAGGTTAAGTTGGTAGGATCTGGTAATATAAATTGGCCTAGAAGACCCTTGAGGTCCCTTCAATTCTATGATTCTATAATAATTGTAACTTCAAGAGTCTGGAATTCTAAACGGCTGCTTGGAGTAAGTATCGCTCTGCTGAGCCATACCAGGGTGGGGGTCCACAGAATCTTAGCATTTGGTTTGTAACAGCAGCCACCAAGGACTCCTTGGTCTTCATAAACTTTGAGGTGGCTCATCCATACTTTCTTTCGTCCCACTGCTTTCCTCCAGGGAAAACTGACTTTCTCCGGATGGACATTTGCTTCGATTGAGCACTAAAGAGTGGCTTTTCCCTGGGAATGTGTGGGTCAAGTGGAAAACTGCTCAGACCCAGATTTCTAGCACAGGACAAGCGGAAGTGTAGACAAACCCTCTCTCTTGTTGCTTGTCTCCTGCATCTAGTGTTCAGAGATAGACCGTTTCTGAATATTCCACCAAACCACCATGCTGGCGATAAATGAATTTAAAGGCGTGGGTTTTAGTCTAAAACCCTTTTCAAAGCCATCGAAGCTAATGCATATCACCACATCTGGTGCTACTGAATTATGCATTGGGTAAAGAAACATCTTGTTTTGCTTGTCCTGGAATCTTCTGCCAACCAACTTCACTGAGTAACATGGCAAATTGTAGGCTTTTGTGCAAGCCTGAAATGTGGGGTGGGAATTCAACAGCACTGCTGCCTGTGTGAACCAGCTTTCAATTATAGTACATTAATATTTTACTATAATAAAAGATGGAGGAAGTATAATGTGAAACATCAGGGTAGCTCTGAAATCCTTTTTCAACTTCTGGGGCCCACATTTTATTTTGTTGTTAGTAGTGCGAAGAAGAAATATGGGGGGGGGGGAGAGATTTAATTGCTCTCTGTTTTGTGATGTTGTAATGATTCTAATAAAAAGCATTATATTGTTATTGAAAGCAATAATAATCGTCAATAGTTACCAATAGGTCCCAAGTCTGGCAGCTCAAAATGTCCCCCATATATCTCCAGGATATAGCCTCGAGTTTCTCCAAATACTTCTACACTGAAACGCATCCCTTGCTGGGAGACAAAGAACAAAGAAAACTATTAGGAAGCTCACCTCAGGATTCTTGCTTCAGGCCATTAACTAATTGACCACACCAATGACTAAGGATGTGTCAATAGGACTTGGCCAACATTTGGGTCACGTTGTGTAGAAGCACAATGCAGCTTGCCTGACCTAGACTGATCCAATAGCTAAATCACAGATATGGCACAGAAAATGTAGCTTTCTGCCCTAGGATGCCAGAAAGCTTAAAAAAAAAGCACCGAGTTGCATCTTTTTGTTTCCAGTTACTGCATCATTCCCAAAAGAGCCAAATATAAGAATTTCCAGAGGCAATCTGTAGAGGTGAGTCACTATAGTTTTCTTTAATGCATCATATTTTTTGGCAGAACAACTTTTAAAGAGAATGTGCTGATGTCAGAGCCAAAAGAAGAGACAAGGATAACAACATTTTCAATATTAATTGAATGAAATTTAATATCTAGCAATGTCCAGGCTTCCTTCCTTCATAGAAACATGCCACAATTTCCCAGGGAAGATGTATGCAATTCAACCTGGATGTGGAACCTAATTCAGATGTGGACGCGCACTGCAGTGCTCATCTGGCCAGTGCCGGATTTACGTATAAGCTGAACAAGCTCTAGCTTAGGGCCCCTCTCTCATGGAGGCCCCCCCAAAAAAATTTAAAGGGGAAAAAACTGGATGTACATTCCCAAAATATACGATAAAAAAACAAATAAAATAAAACCTACATACAGCAACAGTGTTTTGTGTTGTATAGGCTCGTATGATGTAAGTAATGGGCCCCGCCTGCTAGCTTGCTCCCTAAAATATCACTGGTTTGCTCCTTTCTATATATAGGGTGCCTACATTCTGCATGGACTGATTGAATGGCAACATGTAGCACGCAGCTGCAGACTGCAGTGCAGCGCAGTTGAATGTCGGTCAAGCTGTTGTACCTGTTATCTAATATTAAAGAGTGCTTGTAGACTGATGATCAGGCAACATGGACTAAGGGTATGAGCCTTACGCCTACTGATTGATTTCATGTAGTACATAATTTATTTATTTTGATCCCATTATGGTTTTAGATACCCGTTAGGTCCGTAAATTACCATATAGCATCTATTCAACACAAAAAAACACCGACAATTTGTTGTTGACAAAGGACAGCTGGACATATAAAGGGCCCCATTGCCTTCAGTAGCTTAGGGCTTCATCAAACCTAAATCCGGCCCATGCATGTACCTCTCCAGGGCCTGCAGTCACATGCAGAAAAGGGAAGCTATTTCCAAAAACGAAGAATAGGCGCCCATTGTACTGCATGAGGCCAGCATCAATGGAGCAGCTGCACAGCTGTGGTGGGGTGGTGACTCGTATGCAGGAAAAGCAAAATATGAGACCTTCAGGTGGCCAACGGCTGTGTGATAGGATCCTACAGGAGTCTTGCAGCACTAACATTTTTGCCTAGAAGATCAAGGGCAACATACAAGGGTGTTTGAGTGTTGTGCTGTCCAGGGCTTACCTGAATAACACAGATCTCATTGGGCTCCACCATCAGCTTGCCAAACTCTGTAGTGATGAGCAATTTGCCTTGCTGTGGTACTGGAGGAAGGAAGCACAAACATATATGCTGTGGGACTGGAACACATCCCTATTCCCAGGCAATACTCCAAATGTACAGTGCTATTGTTAGGTACCTGATCCTGCCCTAGGAAAGCCACTTGGAGTAGATGGTTCTCTAATACTACAGAGAGCTATCATTCCATTGTTATCTACTTTCTGCTATCTTGCCCTTTGCTCCAAAACCCTCCCAGTCCCCTCTGTGTCAATATTGCAGCTTTAAATAAAACAGAGAGAGAGAAAAAGAGCAGAGAAGAACAAATCAGAATGATAAAGGTCAGAGGGACAACTCACCAATCAGGAAGTCTCCATCGGAATTATAAAAGCATCTATAGAGGAAAAAGTAATTGCCGAGTGTTCAAAATTCAAGGTATCTACAATAGAATCTTTATTTTAAACTCTTTAAGGAAGTTCATCTGATTTCAGCGAAACGTCTTTTCAAGTGAGTCTGCTAAGAAAATTCCACAATGCTGTGTGCACAGGTGTGGATATCAATGTTCCTGGACTCTGGGATGTTTTTCAGTGTCATTGTTTTCAGCTCACACACTGAGTGCACTTTCATGACAGCCGGCGCCGAGAGGGTTAGGTTGGAATCCTAGTTTTCTATGTTCAGGGAACATGAGAGGTATTCCGAGTGTGAGGAATCATGCAAGGCCCCACTCCGAAGCAGCACAACTGGGTACAAGTTTACCAGCTCAATGTCTACCATTATGGGATGTCTTTATGAGTCTTTCCTAGTAAGTTGCTTACTAGATAAGAGGCGGTCATTGTGGTGCCTCCGAAAGATGTCTCTGAACTACAACTCCCATAAGCCCAGCATAGCCAGCGGTCAGGGATGAAGGGATGATAGTTGAAGTTCATCTACGTATTGGGCATAGGAGCCAACTCCTAGGGGCCAAGGTCCCTTCACACACCCCCAATAAAATATTCAAGGGTGCCTGCCCCCTAAGCTGATGGGCATTGCCATTCAAAATATGTGTGTGCACCGTGTCATGTGATCAGTTATGTGGGGCGGGGCTTAACTGCCCCTCCCATATTTTATTCAAGCCCCCCCCCCCCCGCTTGGAGGGCAGAACACTGGCTACCCTTGTACTTAAAGACATCCTGCTCTGGTGCCGCAAGCAGCATTCAAAATACTTACAATGCGTGGAATAGGAGAAAGGGGAAAGAAAAGAGGGATAATCAAGGTCTCCAAATATTCAAATAAATCTTTATAGCCTGCCCTTCACGACAAAAGCGATTCCATGGTGAGGTACAAGAAAAGCGAAAATGGCAATGGGGGCCGATAAAAGCAGCATTAGCAGCAGAAACAGAAATGGCAAAAATGTATAAATCCAAATCAAATAAGTGTTGGAAATGTAAAGAGAAAGAAGGTTTTGTAGTAAGATCTTGTAGTAAGGTTGAAGCTTACTGGGAAATGATATATAATGAAATGAAAAGGATGTTTAAAAACAACAACCCAGAATCTTTTCTTTGGGAAATTATAGGGATAAAACTACCTAAACTGTATAGAAACTTATTCATGTGTGCTACTACAGTGGCAAGAATGTAACTCCCCCAAAATGGAAAGAAGCAGAAGTCCCAGCAAAGGAAGAATGGATACAAAAACTTACAGAATACGCAGAAATGCCGAAACTTACCGGAAGAGTAAGAAATCAAGATAACAAACTTTTTATAAAAGAATGGAAATGGTTTATTGAATATTTACAGATAAATTGTAAACGGATAAAAACATTGGCAGGATTATTGTAATAACCTGCAGTTTCACAAGAGTATATATTTAAAGAAGATGAATAAATGAGCAAATTAGGTTAATTTCGATAAGCAGAAGATATTAAAAATAAAGTTAAGGATCCGCAGAAAGAGGGGGAAGGAAGTCAAGTTTTGAAATGTCAACATGATTGTAAAATTAGCGAACTGTATAAAATTAGTGAAATGTTTAAAAGAAACAGCAATGACAATGCCATAACCCACCCGATCAATTGCAGCACAAATTGTAGCAAAACAATATTTAGTATTAGCCAGAACTGTCAAGGAAAGCCTTCATGGCTCACGCATTGCTCACAGACCTGTTAATCATGGAGTTGTTACAGGTAAAGATGTGAATCGCAAGTCCTTCTCGAGACCTGGGCTCACCAGCGCCACACACAGTGTGCAATCCCTACGGAAAACATGCACTTAACATTAGCAAAAATCACAGGTGCCTTTGCTTGTCTAACCCCCAGTGGCGTAGCGTGGGGGGTGCAGGGGGGGCCGGCTGCACCGGGCGCAACATCTGGGGTTAGGGCAAATCCATGGGTTAGGGGGCGCAAATTACTTGCCTTGCCCCGGGTGCTGACAACCCACGCTACGCCACTGCTAACCCCATCCCCAAATTCTCTCCACCTTAGATAAACACTTTGCTATTGCTTTCAGTTTAAACAACTTTGAAATCCACTCTTGATTGTGGGAATGTTGTGGATAGTAGGAGAGGATGTATTGATTCAATATTATACTTCCTCCCTCACGCTAGTGAGTCAAGTGGCAGAGCACATTTCCCTTATACAGCAGGAAGCTAGTCTGCAAATTCGTTTGAATCTCTTTAGTTAAGCAATCCACTCTGGCATGCCCAGATTGGATTATTCCTGGGAAGTCCCCTTTTGACCCCTCTCTAAAGAATAAAGACACAACAGCCTTTCTTCAAAAGTAACAAGAAGTTTACTTACATTCAGTTCACAGTTTGATCCCTGAAGGCAGGTTTTGGCTTGTAGTTACAGTTACAGAGAAAGGTGTGGATTCATCCCATACGGGGACTTATCCCATGAGTCCAAGAGCATCAAAAGGAGTCAAAAGAGTAAAAGAGGAAGATGGCTGCGTGACTGGACCTTGTAGGGGGTCTTCCGAGGTCACACCCACATGCAGGGGGAGGATGCTCCAGACCAGGTGTGACAGGTAGTTATACTGGCTGGAGGAACATCCCCCTGTCTGCGTCCACTCTAGGAAAACAAGGAATGCTGTATTTGACTGCTCCAATGGATTACATCCCACAATGATGACAATTAAAAGTGGTCACTCAGTGAAGAGTTAGAGGAAGACAGAGAAGAGTTTTAATTTTTTGAGGGAGGTAGGGAAGGTCCATGTCGGTTTCAGAATTTCTCAGGACTGGGATGGGGGCTGGAGGATAGCATTATCCCAAGAACTCATACAGTTTCCCACAATTACATGTGAATTAAGTGGCCATGGGGCTGATGTAGCCAGTCTAGCCCCTTGTGTTGTTTTTCTTTCAGATAGATGGATAGAAAATGTGTGTGTATATTTCATTTACATAGAAGAATTACAGTATTTTTCCATGTGATCTTAATACCTACAAGCAGAGCGGCTGAGTACTCTTCCGTTAACAAGGTGTGGTTTGCAGCAGATCGTCCTACCTCAGTTTCCTCAGCTACAAAATGTACGGCACTATTCCTTGTTATAGTTTGTATTTTTTTTAACTTACATTTTAGTCTTTAACTTACGGTTACAAAGTCCAGCTTTCTCTGAGTGGCCTTTGGGATCTCAAAAGGTTTCCATCGCAGCTAGAATGAAAGAGAGAAATAAAAATTATTCTAAGAATATATTATGACATCTTTAAAAGAACAAATGCTTTTTTGAATGTAAAGGTAAAGGTAAAGGGACCCCTGACCATTAGGTCCAGTCGTGACCAACTCTGGAGTTGTGGCGCTCATCTCGCTTTACTGGCCAAGGGAGCCGGCGTTCAGCTTCCGGGTCATGTGGCCAGCAGGACTAAGCCGCTTCTGGCGAACCAGAGCAGCGCACGGAAATGCCGTTTACCTTCCTGCCAGAGTGGTACCTATTTATCTACTTGCACTTTATGCTTTTGAACTGCTAGGTTGGCAAGAGCAGGGACCGAGCAAAGGGAGCTCACCCCGTTGCGGGGATTCGAACCGCCGACCTTCTGATCGGCAAGCCCTAGGCTCTGTGGTTTAACCCACAGTGCCACCCGCGTCCCTTTTTTGAATGTAGGGGTCCCTATTTTTGCCCCATCCTCTTTTCTCAATAGCACTCTTGGCCCACTAGACTAACTGCCTCCAGTTTGACCTTGGCTCTTATGATGTCAGTCCCTTCCACGGGCACCTAGCTGAGCCCAACACTTGAGAGTTCAAATTGGGGGAAATAAGTACAGTAAATGGACAAAAGTACAAAGATTCACAAAATGTTTAGGGTTATGCAGACCCCTGCACACACACACCCCAATAAAAATAGCACTGGTTACGATTATTGTCTGTATAGAAGTGATCAAGCTGAGGAGGGATTTTAAATTCTCTTCCGGGAAACAAAGTTTGAGTTCATGTGTCTCTGGCATATCAACTGCTGTCTCTGTGAAACATTGGCCTTCCTGGGAAAGGAGCCAGGGGTTTCGACTTGTAATGTTCTCATTATTCCTTGCACCTGGGATTACCTGATTGGGTTCAGGCTCAGCTTCATCCCAGCTGTGTGTCAAGTAGCCCTGATGCACAGGCTGAAAGGGCTTGTGGCAAACCGAAGGCAGGATTCTGTACAGCCAGCTAGAGAGGAAAACAAATGCAGAGAAGTCATGGAAATTTGGCTGACTAAATGCCTCTGCGACACGCACTGCTCCAGTGCAGAATTTGACATTGTGCTTTGGACTGCGGAAGAACTGAGCAGTCTCTGCTCCCCTGAGTGAGATAGATTTTCTGGGCTGCAGTTGCTGTGAGTGTTGAGAGGAGGCAGTCGCCTTCCACAGATATTCCAGGCATTTCCAGGACACTATTGCGCTGTGGTGAATGAGCATCAAAGAAGGAGTCTCTCTGGGAGGCAGGATACATTGAATCTGCATCATCGATGTGGCCATAGCTGTATGACTGTAAGCAGATTCCTTCCAGGGCATTCCACTCCTGCTTTCCTGCAGACGTGGACCTCTCTTTCAGGACTGATTAAGGGAGCAAGAGTTCTTGAAAGCTGTCCTGTAAGCCTCTATACCCTAATCCCTTACATGCGGGAGCGTTCGGCAGTTGCTCAGAGGCACTCTCCACAATTACAAGCTTGCATGTTCCAAGACTAAGTGTGATGGCCTGGGAATCCGATTCAGAGGCTGAACCGGAGGAATCCCAGCCTGCACAGGAGTCCCCGCCTCCAGGGCCGGCTGAACTGGGGCAGGGCCTTGATTCTGAAGCGCCTGCACCTGTGCTGGATCCTCAGGAGCAGGCACCAGGTGAATCCACTCTGGCTCCGGAGGTGATTGAGGACCCATTGCCTGCAGGTGCGCCTCTCCCAGCCCTGTCAGGGGAAGGTGAGTCTTCCCCTGGGTCCAGTAACCCTCCAGCCTCTCCTGAGCTGCAGAGGCTCAGGGCAGAGAGGCGGAGGGAACTGGTTTCTCCCAGGAGGAGTGTTCGCCTCCAGGCCAGGAGAGGCGGGTCACCTGGGGGCCGGGACCGCCCCTGGCCTCAGAGAAGATAAAGGCCAGTCAGCCCGGTTCCAGGTTGCGGGAGCAACGTCGTTGAAGAGCTGTTTCGGCCAGCACCCAGTCCGGTTCCCCCAGAGTTCCTGTCCTCGCTTTGGACCCCGCTTCGCCCGTGGAGGACTGTCTGCCGACCCTCGACTCAGGTCCTGGACCTCGCCCCACGGTAACCTCCCCCCGGGACCAGCACACTAAGTAAGCCCTTGTAGTGGAAGCAGATCCCAGAGCAAAGAAGAAGAAGAAGAAGAGTTTGGATTTGATATCCCGCCTTTCACTCCCCTTCAGGAGTCTCAAAGCGGCTAACAATCTCCTTTCCCTTCCTCTCCCACAACAAACACTCTGTGAGGTGAGTGGGGCTGAGAGACTTCAAAGAAGAATGACTGGCCCAAGGTCACCCAGCAGCTGCATGTGGAGGAGCGGAGACGCAGATTACGTGACTACCGCTCTTAACCACTACACCACACTGGCTCTCAAAACACGGGGAGCCTCTGTATTGAAGTCAAGGACAAGGTGTCCTATTGGCACGTTCCTCAAGGACTTCTGCACATGAAATTGAGAAGATCCATAGTTGAGAAGATCCAATTGGAGGTGCCAAATTTTGGCCTCACTCAGGGGCCTCACTCATACAGTCAAACCTCAGTTGTTGAACATAATCCATTCCGGAAGCCCATTTGGTTTCCAAAATGTTCAACAACCGAGGTGCGGCTTCCGATTGGTTGCAGGAGCTTCCTGCACTCAAGCGGAAGCAGCATCAGACGTTCGGCTTTCAAAAAACGTTTAAAAACCGAAGCATTTACTTCCAGGTTTTCGGCATTTGGGAGCTGAAACGTTCCAAAACAGAGGATTTTGGGATCCAAGGTTTGACTGTACTACCAAATATTACCAAAGTCTACCCCTAGTCTATCACTACCAATACTAAACAGCATCTGTGTCTTTGGAATAAAGTTGCAGTGACTTGTAAGACACCAGGCTGGTGCCAACAACATTTCACTATCTCCCCCTCGCTATAGACACACACACACGTACGTTATGCATACCTTCTCCTGTTCGTGGATCGTGGGCAGGTGAATGCTGACCCAGAAAGCTGCTCAGCATACAGACCATATGGGCAGATCTGAGGGCTATTCTAAACCAAAACAGATAAGAAGAGTTAAGCATCCATGCTTAAAAACCTCCAATGGAAACCACAACACTTAAAAAAAAAAGTAATGGAAGGGATGGATATGGATTGGAAAAACTGTCTCAAACTACAGTTTCTCTGCTTTAAACACACTCCCAGCCACTTGTTCTCTGAGGGTGCAAAAATATCTACAGTGGTGCCTCGCAAGACGAAATTAATTCGTCTTGCAGTTTTTTCGTCTTGCGAAGCACGGCTATTAGCGGCTTAGCGGCTATTAACGGCTTAGCGGCTTTAAGAAAAAGGAAACAAACTCGCAAGACGTTTCGTCTTGCGAAGCAAGCCCATAGGGAAATTCGTCTTGCGGAACGACTCAAAAAATGGAAAACCCTTTCGTCTAGCGAGTTTTTCGTCTTGCGAGGCATTCGTCTTGCGGGGCACCACTGTATTTGCAAAGTAAATGGGTGGGTTGGGCCTCTAAGTAGCACTGGAAATTATCACGGACGTCTGGGTCACCCCAGAGGCTGGCCGTGGCTCCCACTGTGAATAGCATGCTTCTCACATTTCAGATGTCACACATACCTGTCCTTCTGGCAAGGCTCCAGGGCAGCGTGGATCTTCAGAGCTAAACTCATTACCAAATCCTGACATGTACTGCAAAACAAAAAAGTTGTTTCACACAATGAAACCAGCGTCTATAAATATATATGCTACTTCCCCAAGCGTCTCTGTTTTCCAGGGAGAGTCCCTGATTTAGAGAAGCCATCCTGGTTTCTGATATGATCACAGAATGTCCCGCTTTTCCTTAGGATGTCTCTATTTTCACTGGAGAAATGTTGGGGTGTGTGGAGTTATCCGATACCCAAGCCGTCTGAAGGCAATCCTGTATAGGGAATTTTTAAAAAGAAATGTTTAATGCTTAATTATGTTGGAAGCTGCCCAGAGTGGTTGGGGCAACCCAGTAAGGTGTATGGGGTATAAATAGTAAAATTGTCATTATGGAATGGGACGAGCTCTGTTTTGAATTTTCATACAAATAAGGAGCTGGGAATTAGCAACCCATTTCTGCATTTGTCCAAAAGAAAAAATGTCACGCTTTCTAGTTTGTTTGTTTTTTTGCTTACTCATGTAATATTTGTACAGTGCTTAATGCAAATATATTTAAAAATTCACCTGGCAACATTTTATCTTTGTTTTGGCATTTTTCAAACAAAATTGGGAGATGAAAGTCCACCAGAGCATAAAAAATTAAACGATGTTCATTTATTTGAATGAACTGAATACAAAGCTGAGGGCTCTCATTGGAAGCTCAGTTCTGGCCTACAAACCATGACCTTTCATTGAAGAGATTAGACAGCAGGCATGGACATAGACTTTTGAAGTTGGGTTTCATGAAGTGGAATAGGATGAAGGTTGCTTCTCAAACACTGTGCATAATGCATTTTCTGAAGGCCACCCTGGTGATGGCTGTCTTTGAAGAACTCCTGTTATTCTTTTACAAAATGTGGGAGGCATTCCGGGTGGGCCTACACATACAATGCAGGCTGGAAAGTTGGGAAAAAGAAAAGGCTTTAGATAAATAAACCGTGCGTGTGTCCATCTAAAAAAGCCAATGCAATTCTGGGCTGCATCAATAGGAGTATAGCATCTAGATCAAGGGAAGTAATAGTGCCACTGTATTCTGCTCTGGTCAGACCTCACCTGGAGTACTGTGTCCAGTTCTGGGCACCACAGTTCAAGAAGGACACTGACAAACTGGAACGTGTCCAGAGGAGGGCAACCAAAATGGTCAAAGGCCTGGAAACGATGCCTTATGAGGAACGGCTAAGGGAGCTGGGCAAGTTTAGCCTGGAGAAGAGGAGGTTAAGGGGTGATATGATAGCCATGTTCAAATATATAAAAGGATGTCATATAGAGGAGGGAGAAAGGTTGTTTTCTGCTGCTCCAGAGAAGCGGACACGGAGCAATGGATCCAAACTACAAGAAAGAAGATTCCACCTAAACATTAGGAAGAACTTCCTGACAGTAAGAGCTGTTTGACAGTGGAATTTGCTGCCAAGGAGTGTGGTGGAGTCTCCGTCTTTGGAGGTCTTTAAGCAGAGGCTTGACAACCATATGTCAGGAGTGCTCTGATGGTGTTTCCTGCTTGGCAGGGGGTTGGACTCGATGGCCCTTGTGGTCTCTTCCAACTCTAGGATTCTATGATCTCTGGATGGAAAAGAGACACACATCTGACCAGTGCTAGAACCACCCACACTAGAAGCTCCATTCTACCTGAATTCTACCTGTATGTGGTGTCAAACTCCCCAAAAATCCACCCCTTTGGTGAAAAGGAAAGTATTTCAGCTGCAAAGGCTGTTTGTGATGTACCCTCCCTGTCTCTCAGTCCAACAAATGCACACATCTTCTCTGGAATAGGTAAAAGGTAAAGGTCAAGGACCCTTGGATGGTTAAGTCCAGTCAAAGGCGACTCTGGGGTTGCGGCGCTCATTTCACTTTCAGGCCGCGGGAACTGGAGTTTGTCCACAGACAGCTTTCTGGGTCATGTGGCCAGCATGAGCAGCTTCTGACTCAACGGGACACCATGATGGAAACCAGAGTGCATGGAAACGCCGTTTACCTTCCCACTGAAGCGGTACCTATTTATCTACTTGCACTGGCATGCTTTCGGGTGGCTAGGTTGGCAGAAGCTGGGAAAGAGCAACAGGAGCACAGTCCATCGCAGGGATTTGAACCGCTGACCTTCCCATCAGCAAGCCCAAGAGGCTCAGTGGTTTAGACCACAGCGCCACCTGCGTCCCCTTCTCTGGAATATTTGCATATCCTCCAAGCGTTCTGATTTTCCAGGGACAGTCTTGGAATTATGATAGGATTGCCATATTGTTGAGCTTTTTAAAGGAAGATTTCACAGTGTTACAATTCTTCCCGGCAAGCCTTAAACTACAGTGTCCAGAATTCTTTGAGGGGCAATATATGCTTTGAATGTGCTTTAAAGGTGTACTGTATCCTAGTCAGCCGGCAAAGCAGGCAGCAGATTTCTGCTAGAGCTATTTTCATGGTGCAATTAAAACAAAATTAAAAATCTCCCAGCGCTGCTGGAAAGTTGCTTGTTCAGTCTAGAGACTTTAGAGTTAACTGAGAGTTATGCAAAAGCAAGACGGTATCAGTACGATTGGCTGAAAGAGGAACATCCCCCAAATACCAAGAGGACGTGTGCTGGGGGGAAGGGATGTCAAATATTCAGTCGGTAAAGAAAAGACAGTCTGGCTTGTGAAACTGATGGGAGTTGGGATCTGCAGTTAAAAGAAAAACCCACTTGCAACCCAAATTTAGACAGCCAAAATCAAAATATGGGGAGAAAATGATTTAGTTAAATAGAATGACTGATGTTTAAAACTTTTCAGATCAGCAAAAATGGAAGGGACATTTGAAAACTTGCAATTAAACGAACAGGTTAATAAAATAGTTGGCTCCTCTGTCCAAGCCAAACAGAAGAACGATCTGGAGGCACCAGACTTCCCCTGCACACATCTGGATTTAAAAGCACATGACAACATCTGGTTTCCATTCTGCACACTGAAAACGTTTGCAGACAGGATTCCAAATAAGATTTAAAGGGATTCCCACACCAGCTTGAAACAAAAGTATTCTATAGATCTCCTAAGAAATAATAGTTGTTAGAAGGAAATTGGAAGGCGAGGAAATGTTTTAGCTCTTGCAGAGAGAGCTCCGGGCTCTCAGTGCTACACTGTCTTACCTTCAGCTCTGCAAATTTGTCCATGCTTGTTGTGTTACAGGGGAAGTCACAAAAGCCAAGCCAGGTGTTTTGTCCAGCTGATAAGCCAGTGAGCTCCAGTGATGGAATATTCTTTATTTTCTCGCGGCAGCAGCTGAGGACAGTCTTGATCGTGCGATGGCAAGAGATCGACCCTGCAAGTCCAAGAGAAGTTTTGAACTAGTTACTCAACCAAGCCTGAGTTTAATAAGAAACAGACTTCTCTGCTAGAGCAAAGGGAGGAATTGATCTTTGCAGATCAACAAACAGAAAGGGAGGGAAGACGGGAGGGGAAGGGCAGCTTGTTAGCAGTTTTTGTTCACTTGATTTCAGCTCACGTTAGCAAGGAACCAAGAAAATCTAAGTATGGATAGACGCTTAATTTAAAATAGCAACAATTAATAAGGAATGTTTAGAATTCTGACAAACATATGTACAAAAAAATAGAATATCCCTTTTGAGCTATTAGCAATATGCCTGGTTTTATATTGAAGGTAATTTTGGGGGGGGGGGGGCTTGGGGATATTGTGGTTGTGCCTCTTGTGAGACCATCATTTTACATTTTCTTTAGCTGTTCCTTAAGAAAGTGTTGTGAGCCAGTGCAATCGATGCTTTTTTCTATATTTAAAAGGAAGAGCAATTGTCCTACGTGGTCTATCCAGCACCTCATCTTTTTACAAAAAAGAGAAAGAAACCCACAACCCGAATCTCACTGCATAAGCCATTGTTTGGAGTGGCAGTTCTCCAAGGGTGTTGTGGCAGGAGAGGGTGGCAAGTGTGGCAGGAAGAAGATTCAAGGACAATCCAAGAAACATCTGAACATTTCAGGGTAGTACAGGATAGGATAGAGCAGGGTGGATGCTGGGGGGGTGGGCCGCCCCGGGTGTCACCTCTGAAGGGGGTGACAAAATGGCAGGCGGCACTCACCGCGGGGCCTGCAGCGCGCCCAAGCCACACGTCTCTCCTGGGAGTCATGCGGTGGCTTGGGTGCACGCAGGCTCCGTGGTGACCCAAATGGTCCGCCCGTTGCCTCCCCCTCAGCTGTAGGGCGGCTGAGGGGGAGGAGGCAGGCAGACTCCTTGGAGGCCCCGCGGAGCGTCCTGCCCCGACTCATCCCACCCTGCGGGCAGCTGGCCCTGACCCTGGGTGCAGGGCACACCTGCTGCCCCAGGCGCCTGATCAGCTTACTCTGCCACTGGGATAGGGTCCTTTTTTTAAAAAAAATTTGCGGAATATGGATTGAAAAGTTTCAAAATGAGAGCAAGAGCATTGGCTATTCTTTTATTATTATTATTATTACTATTATTTTGTTTTACATATTTAAGGTTATAATCATACCACAAGACATTCAAAGTTACAAGGTTCCCCCGAATCTCTGGACTTCCCACCTTCCCCTCCATGGGTTCTGTTGTTAAACCTTTTCTACTACATCTTTTTAAAAATAATCCAAATTTTTAATAACTCCATTGTGTCCATCGTTCTTGTTACACTACAGTGGTACCTCGGGTTACAGACGTTTCAGGTTACAGATGCTTCAGGTTAGACTCTGCTAACCCAGAAATAGTTGTTTATCTCTTTGACATCTGGTGGGAGTGCGTTCCACAGGGCGGGTGCCACCACCAAGAAGGCCCTCTGCCTGGTTCCCTGTAGCTTTGCTTCTCGCAGTGAGGGAACTGCCAGAAGGCCCTCGGAGCTGGACCTCAGTGTCCGGGCAGAACGATGGGGGTGGAGATGCTCCTTCAGGTATACTGGACAGAGGCCGTTTAGGGCTTTAAAGGTTAGCACCAACACTTTGAATTGTGCTCGGAAACGTACTGGGAAACTATGCTCATTCTAATTCCAGTTAGCACATGCTTGGAAGTGTGGGATAAGTGTAGCACAAAATGCATACATGGGGAACCTGTGCTTGCATTGCCATTTTATTCATACTTTTTATGTCAGCTGATGGGTCAGGGCTCATATCTGCACTGTCTCAGGTGCCTGCAGCCAAAGCAGAAGGATTTAACCCCCCACTTAACAGATGTTGGGTTAAATCAGTTTGATCGAACTTGCCCATTCCCTCTTGTGAACAGATGGACAAAGCCAAAGGAAGCAGCAGCGGGGGGGGGGGGGGACAGGTCTGCTATCCTTCACTGCATGCCTGTTTCTTGAAAGGGATGTGCTGCAAAAACAAGCAGACTTTCCCCCCTGCATGATGAAGAAGTCCTGTTGCGTGGAGGGAGAAACCTGCTTTATGTAGACATGGGCTCCAATAGGGACTTCTCCATGGTGCAGCGCTGCAGGAAAAAATGGGGTCTGCGTGCTTTGCTGACCCTGGGTTTTTCCACCTACATCAATACACAACAAAGAAATTGTGCCTCCCACAGGAAAAGGGAAAAGAATTGTTTAGAAAAAGCAGTTCCTTGCAAAAGGGGTTCTTTCACCTCTGCTCCCTGTGAGCGCATGCCGAGCATGGGTTAAATTCTACCCAGTTTTGCTGCATGCGACGGGGGAGGAGTGTTTACCCAAGGATACTTGCCAGTGCAAAAGATACACAAAGCATGTCATGGCTGAAAAGAGTTTCTGATGGACAGTGACTGGATTTAATAGGGCATTCAGATTATCAACTCATTTCTCAACCTTCCCAGACATCCGCTCTAAGTATTCGAGTCCTGTGCATAAGAGTATCTCGTGTTCTTTGCTTAAATGCAAAAACTCAATAAAATAACCACCAGGTTTTTAATTTTTTTATTATTGTGCTTAGCAACATCATTTATTTTCAATGTAGGCTTTCCAAATCTCTTCCCGTTTCCCTTGCTTATTTTTTACACAACTCTTTACAGATCACAGATATTTTGGGGAGGGGGTCCCTTAGCAACAGGGTGAAATCAACGCCATTGCATCAGCAAGAGTATTGTTCAGTAAGCTGGAATGCTGATGTTTTCGTTGCTTATAAGCCTTTGATTCTTAAATTCTTTTTTAAAATCCACCTCAGCACAACCATTCTGCTAGGGGTGGAAGAACAGGTTCATAAAACTTTCAGAACACAGAAAAAACATGGGTTTGCATTCAACCAAGTCATACTCAGAGGAGACCCCTTGGAAATAAATAAACTTAACTTGCTCATTGACTTCAGTGGGCCTACTCTGGGTAGCACTGGGATGGATATAACCCCATTTTATGGGGCAGCATATTCCACGATGCTGTTGCCTATCCAGTGAAATCATTGCACTATGTCCAAAAGATCTCAGGTTCTTTCCAGAGGTCTGGAAAGACACCCTTCTGCATAGGTTCAGAAGCACTTGCAGTGGAGCAGTCTTGGCGATTTACGTGCTCCAGAACTTGATTTTGTTAGCAAAAGTATCCGTTGCAGTAACAGGAATGTTGCGGTAAAAGCGTTATCGTTCTTTTTCCATAGTCTCTAGTTGGCAAGTGGTGGTCAGTCGTAGTGAAGATTCTTTACAAAGCCGCCTCCAAATCTTTTCCTCTCTGGGAAGCTGGGAATCTGTCAGACAAAAAACCTTACGTTAGAATTGGTTTATACCAGTGCTTTTCAACCCGTGTCCCGTGAATGATGGTCAGGGGTGCCGCAGGCAACAATGGCCTCTGCCCCTCTTTCCTTCCCTCCCTCTTCTGACCCCTTCTTGCATCTCTGCCCCCCATAGACTTGCAAGGCTGTTTGTTGCAGCAGCCCTGGCTTCCAGCTCCGCAGGCAAATGGTGCCTCTGGGAGGCTCCTCTCTTGGGGCGGGGGGCAACCCAGAGACATGAGTCACTCCCAAGTAGAGAGGAGAGGAGAGGAGGTTGAGGGAACACTCCATAAAGGAGGGTGTTCAAAAGGGGTGAGGGGTTGCTGGTGCTGCAGGCGAGGGGGGGCATAACTGGGCTCCTGAGCCCCACAGGGGTGAGAGAATGTAGTTGGTCAAGGGAGCTGTGGACTCAAAATGGCTGAAAATCTCTGGTTATACAATATTAGCAGAAGTACCTGGCGTTGCCCGGGAATTTTTAGAAATAAAAAAATACTGCCTTTTGCAATTTCAGCTGAATTGGGGGGAACCACTGGAAGCATCCATCGCGTTGAGGTATTTCAATTGCTTTTGTTTGATGTGTTCATTGCAAACAGCTGAAAATCTGTAAATTTTGATAATAACCCTGATTTGCAATGGGGGTTGAATAATTTTGACTGCAACTCTATGACGACATAACTACCATCATTACCTTCTGCAGACATTTTGAGACATACCTACTTGCTTTCCTTCCCAGCTCTTTGCTGAGGAGATTAAAAATTAAGCAAAGCAGAGGCTTTATCTCATTGGTGAGTTTCGCAATGACTTGGATTACATCAGTGCTTGTCCTTTTGACATCTCTTCCTATTTTCCCCCTTTGCCAAAGCTTTCAAAATTTTAACTGTTAAGGAGAGAGCACACATACCTGGTTACCATCTCGTAAGTAGTACCTCTTCTCTATGACCTAAAATAAAAAGGGAAGAGTGAGTATTGTGCATTGGTTTATACAACAGACTTTGTGGCAGCCCAATTGGTTTAAATAAGGATGTTTCCCTATGGTGCCATTGCCCAGCCTGGCTGAGCACAATGAAATTCACACCGCATTGCAGCCTGAAGCTGGTTACAATCTATGGCAAAGACTGAAAGAGCATGGTACTTTTTTCTTAAAAAAGAGAAAGACATTTAAACACAGGCAGTAGAAGGACTTCTCAATGAGAAGGTATTTTTCTCCCTCCAAAAGACTGCCCTGGATTTTTTCTGGGGCATTCTGGGAAGAACTGTAGAGAAAAATCCGGTTTGATGTTGAAGTCAAGATATCTGTACAGTGGTGCCTCGCAAGACGAAATTAATCCGTTCCGCGAGTCTCTTCGTCTTGCGGTTTTTTCATCTTGCGAAGCACGGCTATTAGCGGCTTTAAGAAAAAGAAAACAAACTCGCAAGAACTCGCAAGACGTTTCATCTTACGAAGCAAGCCCATAGGGAAATTTGTCTTGCGGAACGACTCAAAAAACGGAAAACCCTTTCGTCTAGCGAGTTTTTCGTCTTGCGAGGCATTCGTCTTGCGGGGCACCACTGTATTAACTTTGAGCTTCAACATCGTAAGCCAACACGCTGCCTCAAGAGGCTTGTGCCAAGAGGAGAAACAATTATCAAGGACTCCTGCCTTCTTGCAGTGGTTGGGGAGAGCTGGCTTCCCTGGCGTGTTGGCGAGGGAATGGAGAGTTGGACTGTCTCCACCATCTGCTGGCTCCTGCTTCCTTTGGCAAGACCACTGCCATCCAGCCAACCCAAAGTGAGAGGCGCTGTTCTTTTTTTACATAACTTTTATTAAATTTTATGTTTTACAATTTAAAATACTCATGTTAACATCCTTAAAATATCAATGACTTCCCTTCTTCTCTTTCCAGAGTTCATTTTGCATATCCCTGCATATTTTACAAAAACTAAACCATTCAGTCTTCCATTGTGGCATCCATCCAACTTATTTACACTGTTGAATTTCTCTTAATGCTGCCAGCGTTTTCACATGTACACAATTTCCCCCCATATATTCAATAAACATTTCCCGATCTTCTATAAATGTATGTTCTTCTTGTTCTCTTATTCTATATGTTAAGCCTGCAAGCTGCACATATTCCATCAGCTTAAGTTGCCATTCTTCTTTGGTTGGGACCTTGCTCATTTTCCATTTTGGAGCTAAGGAAACACGGGCCGCAGTAGTAGCATACATAAATAAGTTTAAGTGAAGTCTGCTGCAACTGGATTTCTTATGAACAGTGCCAATCCTGAATATGCTGGATTTGTGACCATTATGCTCATTTGCCTTCAGTAGCAGTAAAGCTCAGCTGAATGAAATGCCTCTTTGGGAATCCTGCAATGTGTTGCAAATTTTTACTCGGCTAACTATACACTGGAATCTGCTCTGGATCAATATTGAGTAGAATTTCAATGACACCTCATTGCCTTCTGTCTACAGCTGTTGCATGGTCAGACAGGCAGAAAAATCTCAGAGCCTTAATTTAAAACCCAGAAATAGGCTGAATCAGAAATGGGTGACTTCTTGCCTGTGGCCTCCTTCTGCATTTCCAAAAGTATTTCCTGTATGTTCCTGCTCTGCTGTTTTCTTATCCTGCATGATTTCCTGGCGCTACCTGAACTCTTCATCTCCAGTCTTGTTAATCTGCCTGTTTATCACTTGTCTAGTGTGCCTGAACTGCTCTCACAGAATACAGCTCTCCCTGACCGCGAATTTTTAGGTCCTCAACAGGTTGTCTCAGCCTGGCCTGCTCAGTTCCTGGAATCTGTTCAAGCAGCTGTAAAGGAAATCCAGTGGCCTATGCAATTCACATCAGGCTACTCAAGGCTAACGCTCTTCACTTTCTATGCTGCAATAATGAAAAAGCAATAGACATGCAGTACCTAACTGAAAGACTCACCTTGTCAAAGAATCTACTAAGCTTCACAGCGTTGGAGGAGCCTGCAGCCAGGTAGCGAGGGTTGGTGCAGTCCTGAAAACATCAACAGGTAACTTTCTCTTGAGAGTCATTGAAACCACAATCCTTAACAAGCACATGAGTTCTGAACTGCAAAACATAATCCTGTGCTCAATAGGGCTGGGCGATATATTGTCCAAAACAGGTTTGAAGTCCATATTGTGATAATGATTTCATAATGTTTGACCTGGCAAAATATATATATATATATATATATATATATATATATATATATATAGTGTGTGTGTGTGTGTGTGTGCGTTTGTGTGTGCCTGCAATGCAAAAATCACAACGTGGGGAAAACCGTGAAGCAAGCCAGTGCCTCTACATAGCTCCATCCTTATTGCAGACATCATGATATATCAGTATATCACGATGTTTAGCTGGTGATATATCACGATTCTGAAAACCAAATATCGCCAACCCTAGGGCTCAAACTGAAGCCATAGCTGTGTATTAGAGTCAGTTCACACAAGGGAATTTTTTTATGTGGACAATCAATTTCATGTAGATAGACAGGAATCAACCAGTCGTGCCCAAGCTTGGTAGCCAACCATTATTTCTATTAGCCACTGAGAATATAACAGAGATGTCCTTGACCACCTGAAGAATGCTGCTCACTTTCCACTGACCAAATGAAGCCTGTCTTGCCACTTACACACAAAATTAATCAAAAGAACAAGTAACATATTTTCTCCACAAGTTCATGTCCTTGAGCATCTATGTCCTAGATGAGGTAACTGTGCCCCTGAAGGACCAGGTGCGCAGCCTGGGAGTCAATTTGGACTCACAGCTGTCCATGGAGGCACAGGTCAATTCTGTGTCCAGGGCAGCTGTTTACCAGCTCCATCTGGAACGCAGGCGGAGACCCTACCTGACCGCAGACTGTCATGCCACTGGTGCATGCTCTAGTTATCTCCTGCTGGGATTACTCAATGCGCTCTATGTGGGGCTACCTGTGAAGGTGACCTGGAAACTACAATTAATCCAGAATGCGGCAGCTAGACTGGTGACTGGGAGTGGCCACCGAGACCATATAACGCTGGTCCTGAAAGACCTACATTGGCTCCCAGTACGTTTCCGAGCACAATTCAAAGTGTTGGTGCTGACCTTTAAAGCCCTAAACGGCCTCAAAGGTCCAGTAGACCTGAAGGAGCGTCTCCACCCCCATCGTTCTGCCCGGACACTGAGGTCCAGCGCCGAGGGCCTTCTGGCGGTTCCCTCACTGCGAGAGGCCAAGTTACAGGGAACAAGGCAGAGGGCCTTCTCGGTAGTGGCGCCCGCCCTGTGGAACGCCCTCCCATCAGATGCCAAGGAAATAAACAACTATCTGACTTTTAGGAGACATCTGAAGGCACCCCTGTTTGGGGAAGTTTTTAATATTTGATGTTTTATCATGTTTTTAATATTCTGGAAATTTTCTGGAAAAATACAAACTCCCTCCCCACAAAATCCAGCTCTGCTTTTCCTCCCACTTCCCCACACCACGCTTTCTACAAGCAGGGTCTTCATTCTGCGCACTCCACCTCATTTGTGCCTGAGCACAGCCTAACAGAAATTTGTTTTCAGCATGAGGCTAAATCTACTCTAGGTTTTTGTGGCAGTCTAATGTAGTTGCTGTAATGGAACCTCTCTCCTGGCCTCCACCTCCTGCTGCAACCAATGCTGTGAATAATTAGGCTGCCACTATTAAAACTGACAAGAGATGCAGTCTGATTATCATTCTTTAACAATAGCAAATTCTCGGAGTTATTTAAAGTATGCAACGCATACTATTCTGGTTAACTCTGTAACGTTTGCGTAAATGATCTGCAGATTGCATAAACACAATAAATCTGATTTTTAAAAAAAAGTATTCATGCCCTTTTTCATATATATGTATACAGTGGTACCTCGGGTTAAGTACGTAATTCGTTCCGGAGGTCCGTACTTAACCTGAAACTGTTCTTAACCTGAAGCACCACTTTAGCTAATGGGGCCTCCTGCTGCTGCTGCGCCGCCGGAGCACGATTTCTGTTCTCATCCTGAAGCAAAGTTCTTAACCTGAAGCACTATTTCTGGGTTAGTGGAGTCTGTAACCTGAAGCATCCGTAACCTGAAGCGCATGTAACACGAGGTACCACTGTATAAAATCTTAATCCAAATTGACAAAAATAAGACACAAAATACAAACCAGATTAATTTCTTCTGCACTGAAATCCTCAGCAAGGAAAGCAGTTCTGGTCAAGACATCGCTGCGTTTCACTTCTGGGATCTGGTCCAGCTTGGTCCCTATGACAAGCAGCGGAATCTGGTTCTCAGCAAACTGCTCACGGTCATAGTCCCTACACAAGAAAAAGAGGACATGTGGGTCAGTAAACAATATTTTCCACTAGTCATTAAAGACACTAACCTTAACTGGGAGGGGAGCACTTGAAAAGTCTAGTGAAGCAGCAGCAGATGTAGAATGTTTTTTCATATGTGGTGGACTTGTAAAAGGGCAAAAGAGTATTGGGAAATACTCTTCCACACACATTTTGGAAAAGGGGAGAGAGACTCTCAACTTATCTCATCCCTCCATCACATCTGCCATGATTGTCAGGTCCTCTGCACACTCACCCATTGGTCACCAGCACTCCTGATGGAGCCACATCTCTGTTGAGAGCTTCCAAAGACCACCGATACAGGTTCTGGGAGGACTTCTTGTTGGTTAAGTCATGTACTAAAATTATGCCTAAAGAAGTACAAGGCCATTCATAAATACAATGACTTCTTCCAAACACCGTCTAAATTATGTTGAAAGACATTGCAGGGTGAGAAGACAAGGCAAGGTTGAAAGAACCGCACAACTCGCTTCACATACCCAAGGTAGTTTGGGTCTTTTGGCTTCCTGTACAGCACCCTATGCAATTTGCTTTTGAAATCAAAGGGAGTCTCCAATTTACTGCCCTTGATTATTCTCTTTTCTATTGTTCCAAGTCCTCTCCTACAGGAAAACTGGGGTTACATGCTTCTCTCACGTCATTCATTACGGACTACCTCTCAGAATTCCCTTCGATCAATGCAGGAATTTTGAAAGTCATTTTATTTAAGAGATGTTGCAACTTATGGAGATAAATCTTATACCACCCCTTTCCATCCCCAGCCAGATGGTTTCAATAGAACATTGCTACACATGTTGAGGACTCTAGTCCCTAAACATGAAAGACAATACATGTTAACTATTTAATATATCCTTATAAGTGTTCCTCTCCTTCAGAGTTGGTGTTGCACGTTTGGTTCTTTCCAACCATACAACTCCATGGACACAAATTATAAAAGGACCAGAGCTCCAAAGGGCCTTGTGCTTTTAGACCCCCGTCTCTCAGTATGTGTGGCGTTGTTTGCACTGTGGCAGAGGGTTGCCACAAATTTAATCTGTTTGCAAGCTTGTGTCTACCGGGTTACAAACAGGCACCACGAACACCTTTGCACCCAGAAGATGATTTCAGAAAGCAATTTTAAGCAGATTTGCCAGAATGTACATGTATATGGTATCTACAAAAGTAAAACATTTTCTTATCTAAATTCAGCCGAGTAAGGAACCCTGCTTTGATATCAGAAACTCTCTGTTGTAGTACTTCTGGAAGAGGTTCTGCATGAATCGAGTTAACAGGTGTTCTCATAGAAGGAAAGTAATAGGAACCAGATCTTAAAACCTGCATACATTACCGTTAACTGAGTTGTAGAACACAACACGTGTGCTTTTTACACTACTGGCACTGCCCACTGAACCACCAACATCCCATAATTCAATATAATAGGTCTTCTCTTCTGGGGTTCCTTCTTTGTAGTCATGAATCTGAAAATGGAAAACCAAGAGTGCCATGTATGTAGAACAAGGCAATACAGATTTCTACATGAAGGCATATGGTTTGCTTACAGTCAATCTATTGTTGTGCCTTTTGTAATGGTTTTGTCCATAAAAATAAATATAAGATTCGTTTTCGTATTATCCTAACAACTACTTTATATAGGGGCATTAGCATGCATAGCACTTTGCCGCTCCTCCAAGGGCTTCATGAACAAGGTGGGCTTGGAGAGGGGTTTAAGAGCATGAGAACTGACATGCTGGATCAAAATCCATCTGGTCTGACATTCAGCTTCCACTAGCAGCTAGCTACCAAAAGCTCAAGAACCAGGGGCATGACGATGACAGCTGTCCTCTCTTTTGGCTCCAGCATTTGGCACTAAGACGCAAACTGACGCTTCACATGTAAGCTCCATTTAGTTTTCCTGTCAAATAGCTGTTGATAGGCACCCCCGTGACTTTTTCTAATCCTTAAAAAAATCATTTGAGGGGAAGGAGGCACTGGATCCATAGATCATGCGCTTGCTCCCATGGTTGCTTCTTCTAACGTTTCTAGAGGACACAAGAGAGGAACTACTATGGGATCAGTTGAAAAAGCTGCAAGTTATCAGTATATGGGTCCCTGTAAACCCCCCCCCCCCCATTGAGAGGGTCCATGGCACCATTCTCCTAACAAAAACTACGACAGAGATCTCAAACTTTTCAAAAGTAGGGGGTCTATGGCTTGGCTGTTAAAAAACAGGGGACCCACAGTATTTAGCTAATTGGGAACCACTGTATTAGACAAAATATGTGAGGGAACACATCATGGAGGGAATAGCACAGAGGAGAACAAACTATTCCCCAACCGCTTCTTTGAATACAGCCAGGTCAGTCTGTCAAAGGCAAGTTGATCTGCTCAGGGCTGTTCAATCTCCGGCAACATCAAGCATGTGGTCTGCCAAAATTTGGTGATTTGATGTATCAACAGCTGCTGCAAGGCCACACCAGTTCAACTGGGTAACATTACCTCAGCCTTCTGTTTAACAAATTGCCTGGCTGGTATCCATAGGTGACCAGGAATTCCTTGCAAACATGTGACCAGGCTGGCAAAGAAGACACAACTCTTTCCATTCCTTCTCCACCAGTCAAATTAGCAGCTGGCAGCGATTAGGGGAACTTCCTTTCCTCTGTTGCCAACACAAAACCATGGTCTACTAGCTTTTCAGCAGTTTAGAAAAAAATTGGTGCTCCCGTCACTTTTGTGGGCTTATTTACAAATCTGCATTACTTTATCTACACCAGAGGCTGGATTGAAAACAGATCAACCTACTAATGTTTGCCTGCTTCAGAATTAAGATTTCTTGCTCCCTACTGCAATAGCCTATTGTTTTACAATTCCCTTTGCAACCTGATTAGATGTTTTTACTTTGCCAATAAGACTTCAGAATTTCCCTCATCTTTGAAGTGAAATACCACCAAACAATAGAAAATTATAGTTCCACCTACTCGGACATCAACAGAGCAGCCTACAGTCCAAGACGGGTTTCCCAACATCTGATTGTGACATAAGAGGTGAACAAGCGAGGACTTCCCCACACCTGCAAAAAAGGCAACTGCAAACTAAGCCTTCATAGTAAGTGAAACATCACTGCCTTTCTTGTAAATTTTCTGTGTAGTTTAAATTAAGGAGGAACAAGTAGATTTTGAAACTCCTAGTAGGATAGTCCTTAGACCCATGTAACACCCATTAAAAAGGTAAAGGGACCCCTGACCATTAGGTCCAGTCGTGGCAGACTATGGGGTTGCGGCGCTCATCTCGCTTTATTGGCCGAGGGAGCCGGCGTACAGCTTCCGGGTCATGTGGCCAGCATGACTAAGCCGCTTCTGGCGAAGCAGAGCAGCGCACGGAAACGCCGTTTACCTTCCCGCTGGAGCGGTACCTATTTATCTACTTGCACTTTGAGGTGCTTTCGAACTGCTAGGTGGGCAGGAGCAGGGACCGAGCAACGGGAGCTCACCCTGTCGCGGGGATTCGAACCACCGACCTTCTGATCGGCAAGCCCAAGAGGCTCTGGTTTAACCCACAGTGCCACCTGCGTCCCTACACCCATTACATCTATATTATTATGAATTATTACTATTACAGTGGTACCTCGGGTTAAGTACTTAATTCGTTCTGGAGGTCCGTTCTTAACCTGAAACTGTTCTTAACCTGAAGCACCACTTTAGCTAATGGGGCCTCCTGCTGCACGATTTCTGTTCTCATCCTGAAGCAAAGTTCTTAACCTGAAGCACTGTTTCTGGGTTAGCGGAGTCTGTAACCTGCAGCGTCTGTAACCCGAGGTCCCCCTGTATCTACACCCAGCGTGTTGGCGAGCCCCTTCCTCTTCCCCCCTTGCAGCCTGAAGTCCCCTCTGCGGCTTTTCCTTCCCTCCCCTGCCCTCGCCTCCCGCTCACCTGAATCCCCCAAGACCAGCACCTTCACCCTCTCCAAAGCAGCCATCGCCCCTTCGCGGAGTGAGTGACGCGCCCGCCAGCCAATAGCAGCTCCCGCTTCCCCCCGTCAGTTACGCTCTCCGAACTAGGAAAGCCCGTCGCTTTCGTCTCTTTCTCCCGATTGGCTGGCGGCTGCGCCGCTCGCCCCACCCCACCCCAGCGTTCGCGCTCCTCATTGGCTCTCGGAGGCGGGCGAGGCGGGCCGCTCCGCGAGACTTGACTGTTGCCTTACCTATCGTCGGCGTCGCGCGGCAGTGACGCGGCTGCGGCGGCGACGGCCTCGCTCGCCCACTCGGTGCGGCCTGGAAGCGGCGGCGGCGGCGGCGGCGGCGACGACAGCAAGACTGGCTTGTCCGGGGCTCCTCGCAGGTCAGTCGAAGCGGCCCTCGGGGGGGGGGGGAGGCCGAATCCCCGCAAGCCTTTCCCCCCCCGGCGCACGCTTATGACGTCCCACCCCCCGATTCTGCCCCCTCAGCCTCCGGGTTGCCCTTAGCAGCGGGAACATCCCTTGGTACCTTAGCCAGACGAGTGATGGGGAGGCCTGGGGGGAAAGCCGGGGAAATGGGGGGGGGGAACCCAGGATTTTTCCGGGAAAAAACGGGGGGGGGAATGGATTTCCACCCAATTTTTCCGGTTTTCCCCCAGGCCTTCCTATCAACCCCGGGCGGCTCTCAACAGAACACCAGAAACACGACAAAACTTCAAACATCAAAAGCTTCCCTAAACAGTTGCCAGTTTTTTTGTGAGGTTTTCTAGTTTCTCCACATGAAATTTAAAATCTCAAATGAAAGGTGGAGAAATAGTGGAGAGTATGCAGTAGAAGTAAATAAGAGAAATTGTCATCAGATTCCTGTATCTAATTTTGTGCCAGTTCAAGTAGAAACGGGGGGATTCCCCCACCCTGCAACTGATGAGTAAGCCCATAGAAAATAGAAAGCCCAAGTATAAACTTGTTGAACTTTATACTTTATTAGGCACTATATGAGGGGAACGGGGGAAAGATGAAGATTTATCGAAAGGAAATCAGAAGAAGATGGTTTGAAAGCCAGAGGAGTGTGGTATGATCAACAATCCCCTGGAAGTTTGGGAAAAGGGCAGAGAAGATGATGATTTGTCCAGGAGAAGATCCATGAATACCATAGTGAGAGCACTTCTAATGAAACTAGATTGAAGAGGATCAAAGAGAATTGAATAACAAGCAGGAAAGGCAGTGTAGCTAGAAGAGGTGGGTATGACCGGAAAAACTTGGTTCAGCTGGGTAATGAGGAGATGTAGCTTAGGGTAAAAAAAATAAAATAGATCAACTTTGTTCTCCAGTATGACGGCAGGAAATACCGAGAGACAGATGAGATTCATATTACATGTTATTCATCTTTTTCTACAAGATAGAAAGATCTGGATGTGAGGAGTGGTTAAGGAAGGGTTGAGAAGTAGAAAACAGGACTCCAAACTAGAAATAAGTGATGGAGTAACATAGCCTTGACTATATGTAGATAACTCCATCTGCCCACAGAGCCAGTAAAACAAGATTAACTTGAATGATGTGTCTGGCAAAAGGTTGAATAGGCTGTTGCTTATTTAGATAATTGGGCATTGCTGGCACTACTTTGTACTAAAAGGCAATTTCAACTTAATTTGATCGCATAGCCAAATTAAGGCTGCTTACCTAGGAGGAAGTCCCATTGAACTCAGTTGGGCTGAGAAGACGACGACAAAGTTGTATTGTAAGCCTGCAGATGTTTCTGCCTTTGCATCTTAAAAGCAAAAATTTCTGCAGATAAGGCAAAATTGCACCTTACTTTATCTTTGGTGGGTGGAATATTCTTGAACATCCAGCACAAAGAAGCATAATTCAAAAACACTGGCCCCATTAAAGGTAGTATAATTGTTTTTGAGATTTGATTTCTTGGTATGGATTAAAAACCCATCTGTGTTGACTGGTGGTGTGTATCTACCATTTTATGGTAAACCCAGTGCAATGACAGTGGCAATACTGTTGCTAACTGGTAAGGGGAACACATAGTTGTGGTAATCAAAATTATTGGGCCACGGAGCTCATTTTTATAATTTCCTTCTATTATGTTTGCAGACTTGATATGACAGACCCAGATGTTCTCACGGAAGTCCCAGCTGCTCTGAAGCGCCTTGCCAAGTATGTGGTACGTGGCTTCTATGGCACTGAACATTCTTTGGCCCTGGACATTCTAATTCGGAATCCATGCGTGAAAGAGGAGGACATGTTGGAATTGCTGAAGTTTGATCGGAAGCAGCTCCGCGCTGTTCTCAACACTCTGAAAGGGGACAAGTTCATCAAATGTAGGATGAGAGTGGAGACGGCCTCAGATGGCAAGACCACCCGGCACAACTTCTATTTCATCAATTACCGCCTGCTGGTCAATGTTGTGAAGTATAAACTAGACCACATGAGGAGGAGGATTGAGACAGATGAAAGAGATTCCACCAACCGAGCCTCCTTCAGATGCCCGATTTGCTTTAGCACCTTCACAGATTTAGAGGCAAACCAGTTGTTTGATCCCATGACAGGTAAGGTACAAGCATTCAGTTCATAAGCAACCCAACTGGGTTGGACAAATTTTGGGTGCCTTACCTGAGCAGGTTGAAGCTAATGTGGGAACAAACCACCTAACTTGGTTAGTCCATGTGATTGATCCATGTTAACAGATAATTACCCTGGTGGTGAGGATATGTCGCTCGGAAGCACGGAAGCATCTTACAGGCTTCATGTTGCCTATGTCCGGCTGAAGGAGATGAAAAAGGCTTCTGGAATTAAGTCTTAAATGCGTCATTCCAATATCATTCTGCTTTTTTCTTTTGGTATTCTGAGGGAAATGTTTTTAATAATAAATTATTCTACTTGAAATGCTACTTAGTTGTATCTCTCTTACTTCATAGCAGTTTCTCTTCTTAGGACTTTTTCGCTGCACCTTTTGTGAGACTGAAGTGGAGGAAGATGAATCGGCAATGCCCAAAAAGGATGCACGAACGCTTGTGGCACGGTTTAACGAACAGATAGAACCTATCTATGCACTCCTCCGTGAGACTGAGGATGTTAACCTAGCCTACGAATTACTTGAACCTGAGCCTATGGAGATTCTCGCGCTGAAACAGAGGTGGGCTTGGGGTACTGAACCTTCTGCACCTGGTACTGGTGTGTTGACATTCAAACATCATTTTGGTGTAGGATATGTTAGGACTGCTCATGAGGTTCAGTCTTCCTTTGCACAACCTGTTGTGTGAAGAATCAGGATGCATTTAGTCTACAGCTAAGGGGAAAGGAGACAGACCGCTGAAGAAGTGGAACTCTGTAGAGTGGCACGTAAGGATTAGTTGCTTAGCAATATGTATTCCCAATCACTTTGTCTGCTATGACACTGGGATTGCTTAAGTTCCTACAGTGAGAACACAACAGTCAAATTCCTATGGGTAGCTAATTTTTTAAGCGAAGCCTTAAGTTAGGGTGGCTAACCTTTTTTTTTTTTAGCTTGAGAGCAGCATTTACCCTTCACCAACCCTCCAGGGGAAAGTATGGTCTCCTCACACCCACAATACGTTGAACATGACCCTCATCGTTCTCAGCAGATCAACTGATCAGCAGATTGCTTCCTCTCTGTTCATCAGTCTGGTGACTAAGGAGTGGACAATTCCCATTCCCATTGCGCTGCTAAACTCCACCCACCCCAGTTCTGTCTACCTTATTTGTTTAGTTATTTCTGTTTCCACCACCCATGTTTGTGAGGCCTTGGGGAGTGAGAAGAAAATGCTGGGTGTGTGTGTGTGTGTGTGTGTGTCTGGATCAGGCCCCTGAACTGAAGCTTAGTCACCCTGCCCTAAGTGTTTGAAACTAGACACCTCAGGAAAAAAGAACAACAAAAACATAACACTTGCTTTAACAATACAGCTGATATAAAGGTGTCCATAATCCAATAACTTGTTCCAAGAAGAGGTCTAACCATTCGTCTTCTAATGTTATAATTTTTCTCAAGACGCTTATGCCCATTTGATTTATATATAATAACTGCAAATATATTATGGCCCAATTCTTAGTTAAAAGTTCAGAATCTTGTTGGAAGATGATACTGTCCACTTGTTACAGATTACATTGCTGATAAAGTAAATTAGGGTTTACCCCTACACATGATGCAATACTAGGTGATAGAAGCCTGAGGTGATAAAATGGATTGTACCAGGCCTAATGTCCCACCCATGCACATGTAACAAACCCCAAACTGCCTGAAGGTTTAAGAAACAAAACCCAAATACATCAGAAGAGAGGTACTAGCCCAGACTGCTCCTTGGCTGTATCAATTTATACTCGGAGGTAAATTAGTTTAACGTATAGGAACTTACAGGAATCCTTCACCTATAGTCTGAAGTGATACTGGCTGTTATATCACCTCAGAACTCTTCCACCTCTCTGTGCTGTGTGTGTTAGAACATACTTTTATTTAGACAATATATGCCTACACCTAATGGTTCCATTATCTGTCTTTATATGGTGGCGCTCCTCTTCATAATCCCACATTAATAAACATATAGTGATACTTATATCCCCCAGTTGAAATTTCCAGAAATTCCTGAGATAATGACACTGCTGCGAAATCTGCATGGTTTATGGGATCATTCTATTTATTTGATTACATTGATTAATCCCCCGCAAAGCAATGTTCTGAGAGCCACAAATCTAGTAAAACACCAGAATCACAGTGCAGAACTCTTATGAAACAAACAATCCACATCAGAGCAGAAGCTAAAAAAAATTTCAACCGTAATCACACCTTCTAATAACAGCCACAATTTTTTCCTCATAGATCGAAAATGTAGAAAATGTAGAACACTACATGTGATTTAACAGTTCAATTCATTTAAATGAGTGAAAATACCTGTGTTAGCAAAGTGTTGTGTTTTATGGACTGGGATGCGGATGGCACTGTGGTCTAAACCACTGAGCCTCTTGGGCTTGCCGATCAGAAGCTCAGCAGTTCGAATCCCCACGATGGGGCGTCCCAGCTCCTGCCAACCTAGCAGTTCAAAAGCACACCTGTGCAAGTAGATAAATAGGTACCACTGTGGCGGGAAGGTAAACGGTGTTTCTGTGCACTCTGGCTTCTGTCATGGTGTCCCGTTGGGCCAGAAGCAGTTTAATCATGCTGGCTACATGACCTGGAAAGCTGTCTGTGGACAAACACTGACTCCCTCGGCCTGAAAGCGAGATGAGCACCGCAACCCCATAGTTGCCTTTGACTGGACATAACTGTCCAGGGGTCGTTTACCTTTTTTGTTACCTGTGTTTTATTATTGTCTACAGCAAGGAGCGGGCTGCCAGTGCTTTGGCAAACAGCAGTCTATCAAGTGGGCAGCACAGGGAAGCCTGGTCTACCAAGGGACCCTCTTATGAGGACTTGTATACCCAGAATGTCATCATCAGCATGGAGGACCAAGAGGATCTGCACCAGCCAGCTAATGAAGGGAAGCCACCTAGAGAGAGACCGGTTTGGCTGCGTGAGAGCACAGTGCAAGGGGCTTATGATCCTGATGAAGTGAAAGAAGGTAAGAAAGCTAAAAGGCAGTGATTCATGAACAGGTAACCTCAGTACTTGATTACTGCAACTACTAGAAGCTGTGCCTTCAATGATGTGGGCCCTGTGGAGCTCCCTCTCAGTTGAGATTAGATAAGCAAACTCCTTACCGAACTGCAGGCACATAACAAAGACTTCCTTATTTCAGCAGGCATTTTAATGTACATGTAGAAATTCTGAGTATTAAGCAATATATAAATATCTGAAATTTAAACAGATCTGGGAGAAATAAAGAAGTGAAAGTGCGTAATTCCGAATGGGGAAGTGTGTGCTCTACATATTTGTGCACATGCGGACACACTGTCTTAGTGCTTACTCTTGGTAAAGTAGCTGCCTTCTCAGACATGTGTAAAAAGTGTGATTAGTTTACGCTCCTTAGAACATTTACACCAGGCATAGGCAAACTCGGCCCTCCAGATGTTTCGGGCTACAACTCCCATCACCCCTGACCACTGGTCCTGTTAGCTAGGGATGATGGGAGTTGTAGTCCCAAAACATTTGGAGGGCCGAGTTTGCCTATGCCGGATTTACACTGTTTGTTTTCTAACACTGAAGTCTCAGTGACAGATGCTCTGCTCCATGTTGATTTTTAGAACTAAAGATTTTCAGAAGGTTGAGTTAACAATGTCTTGTGGGACATCTGTAGGACTTAAAATTGACATGATGCTTTCAGAAAGCTTGGAAGGAATTTATGCACATTATCTTACTGTAATTCTCACTACAGCCATTTAAAGTAGCCTGGTACTATTATCCCTATATTTCCCAATGGGATGTGGGGTCAGACTGAGCAACTGGGTTGCATAAGGCTGACAGATTCATGATCAAGGTGAGATTCAAGGCATGATTTTCCTGATTTATAATGCAATCTCTTAGCTGCATTATTCCAGCTTACCTTAGAAACCAAAATGTTGGTTGTGGCATTGCACTTCTTAGTGTAACCACACCTTTGTGGGGTTTAATCCATCCCCAGTTTCACAGGTTTACCACATTTCCTAACTGGGAATGGAAAGAGGACTGAAGATACCTCTTCCCTGCTATGTTGTTTTTTCTATGTACAGAGAAATTTCTCATAGAAAAACATTCAGATATTCATCTTCCCACCCCCACCTTTGAAATTATATAGTGCAAGAAAAGGTACACCACTTTGCTCAGTTTATAGCAGGGGTCAGTAAGGCTTACTGGGCATGGGCCAGATCACTCCTGCAGAGATCCTCTGTGGGCCAGACTGGCACAGAGTGATGCCGGAAATCGCGTCTGCGCATGCCCAGACGCCGAAAATCACACCTGAGCCTCTTGGGCTTGCTGATCAAAAGGTCAGCGGTTCAAATCCCCACAACAGGGTGAGCTCCCGTTGCTCTGTCCCAGCTCCTGCCAACCTAGCAGTTTGAATGCTTGCCAGTGCAATAGGTACCGTTGTGGCGGGAAGGTAAACTGTGTTTCTGTTTGCTCTGGTTTCCGTCACGGTGTCCTGTTGCACCAGAAGTGGATTAGTCATGCTGGCCACGACCCAGAAAGCTGTCTGTGGACCAACGCTGGCTCCCTCGGCCTGAAAGAGAGATGAGCACCGCAACCCCATAGTCGCCTTTGACTGGAATTAATCGTCCAGGAGTCCTTTACCTTTTACCTTTAGTATTGCAGCAGTAGCATGTAAAATTGCTTCCCTTGTTTTCTTGCAGGTGGTCAAGACACAGATATGTTACAGGAAGGGGAAGAGGGTCCGGCTGCCCTCGACAATAACGAGGAGGTGATGCAGGCTCTGCTCATCCACGAGAAGAAAACCCCCTCTGCCTCTGTAGCTGCCATGGGAGGTATCGCCCCACTCTCTGCCACCAATGCCAGTGACTCTGAGAGCGAGACGAGCGAATCGGATGAGGACTCCCCTCCCCACGTCGCCCCGGCTGCAACAACACACTATGGGCTGACAGAGGAAGATGATGATGATGAGTTCGAGGTGGTGACGGAAGACCCCACTGTCATGGTGGCGGGGCGCCCATTTTATTATAGTCAAGTAACCCAACGACCTGAGCTGGTGGCCCAAATGACTCTGGAGGAGAAAGACCAGTACATAGCGATGGGCCAACGGATGTTTGAGGACATGTTTGATTAGCTCCCTTCTGCTTGTGCGCAGCATTTATAGATGATAGTCACCTGGAAATTCTGGAACAGAGCAAAATACTGAATTATATTCTCATACATTCTGAGTTAATTCAATTGTTCTTTAGATTTATACAGAAAATGCCACATGAGCAATCGGACGGATAAAGAGGCGGCCAGCCAAAGATGTAGTGTGAGAGTGTGAGAGCTTGCTGGGCAATCTGGATTCCCTTCCTCACATATTTGTGTGCAGAGCTACACTTTGAAAGTTTCCAGATCCGTTCATTTCCATGTACTTAATAATTGTTTGCTTTTGATCTGGGAAATAGGAATGCCCTTTTGGTTGCTTGTTTCTCTGTCCTGAAAGGGGGTTGTAGAAGGCATTGCATTGAGTTTCCTAGATTCTGAGTCAGTGATAGCATCTCCTCTGAAAACAATATCTAAAGATGGTTGCTTCAGAACTGCATATGATCTACTTGTAACCACTTAATGCCCTGCATGCTTAATATGTGGGTATTTTTTATTTCTTACACCCGGACAAGCAGGATATATAGTTTGTTCCCCATGTACCATTTTCTTATAGATCCTATCGTTTCTGAAATAGATCTATAGCTGCAGAGAATATAAGTACAATCATGTTAATTAATGGATAGTAAGCCACCACAGTGGTTGAAATAGCTTCTTGGAAAAGAGGCACACTGGAGACAGGTAGACATTTTGGTTATTGCTGACTAGGAAGAAGTTGTCACAGCCTCAAAGAGCATGGTGAATTTTACAGTCTTGTAAAACTTGTCATTTTTGAAATTTATTTTCCAGGTCAGTGATTTTATTTCTTGGCTAACATGGGCGGATTCCTGGCTTTTCATGCCATCACTTCACCTGCAGTGCTATAATTTTCAAATGGGTGGACTTGACTTCAAAATGTAAATTACCTTCAGTTCAGCCCCTACTTCCAGAAGTGCTCTTATACTTCCCATTGTAGGTCATAATCTAAAGATGGGCCAAAACTGTCAAAACATATTTTTCCCCATGCTGGATAGTCCATGTTGAATGAAAAACTCTCTTCTCCATTCTTGGACTCTGCCCAGAAAAGTGATTTTGCCTAAGTTGAGACTCGGGCTGGGGATATTTTAATTTGGCACAAACCCAAAAGGTGTTCTCGATTTTGAATGATTATGCAGAACTTTGTTGTGTGTCAGTATTTAGCACAGAACAGTCTATTTTATATATCCAGCAGTGCCTACACAAGCAAAGCCGATCTTGTAATGTTTTACGTTTTAAAAACATTTACAGCTTTTAAAAATCATTGTTTTTCTTATTTGGCATTATAGTAGAGCAGAGTGGTAAAAGGACTGTGTATTTTAAAACTTTAGCATCTGCCACACATGCTGTTTTAATTCACTGAAATGGTACACGTTATCGGTCCCTTAAAATGTAAAGCCGTTGTATACTGACCCTCTATGTTTTGTTAGTCTGTGAAGTTTCTCTTAAGATTTTATCTTTGGAAATTTTGATAGGTAATAGACACACGATCTTTAAACTATGGTCTAAATTTTTATTCCCTCTTAAAATAAAAAGGCACAAACAACATCTTCCACTGGTTTTTCATTGATTAATGAACAAATTAGGGCAGCTTGCTTTTTTTTTTTTTTTTTTTAAGCTTAATGGGATAATACTTGTTGAAGAGTTCTTGGGAGTCTTGTAGGTGTTCCTACACAATGTCACAGTCTGTCTTTCGTATTCCTTTGCTAGATAAAACACCTTGTTTTGCCAGTATAAGACAAAGTCAGTCAATCATATCTAGGCTTTGGATTGTAATACAGACTTGGATTGTTGCATGCAGACTTGCTAGGTAACGTGGCCTCGTTGCTGCTGGCTGGCTCATTTGCAGTGAAGTGGGGAAATCCACCCAGATGGGCGGGGTTTTATTTACCGCATTTTTCGCTCTATAAGACGCACCAGACCACAAGACGCACCTAGTTTTTGGAGGAGGAAAAGAAGAAGAAAATTATTCTGAATCTCCGAAGCCAGAACAGCAAGAGGGATCGCTGCGCAGTGAAAGCAGCAATCCCTCTTGCTGTTCTGGCTTCTGGGATAGCTGTGCAGCCTGCATTCGCTCCATAAGACGCACACACATTTCCCCTTACTTTTTAGGAGGGAAAAAGTGAGTCTTATAGAGCAAAAAATACAGTATTTATTTATTTGATGGTGCCATGGCCTGGCAATTGGAAACAATAGCTTGTCTCCCCCACCTCTACTCCAGGTGAAGAGAGGATGACGACATGCAAAAGCCCAAGGGATCACCAAACCATGGTTTAGCATTGCAACTGCATTAAAACTCTTGCATTACAGATGAGATCAGATCTGAAGCATAATTGTTGTATGAAGTAAGAAGTAGATTGTGAAGCTCTTTGAATGGTAAAACTATCTGCCTCAAGGATGTTTTAGACAAGGAATGTCTTCAGTATGTGGATCCATGAAGAAACAAATATTATTTCCAACTGCCTTTATTCTTCCACATTTCCAATGCTCTCTTAGATTGGACTATATGACACTCAGTACTATGAAATTTCATCCAAGAAGAGTTTTCAGAATGGTCCTGCCTTCCTTAGGGAAGTACGGTAGTTCGTTACAGTTCTTTTAACCTGCATGTCCAATGGGATTTACTCTCAAGTTTGTGTGCATGGGTCATAACCTAAGAGCCTATAAATGTTTACTGAGAGATAATTTATTGGGGTTCACTCCCAACATATAGTGCACACAGAATTGCAGACTAATACTGCAGATAAGTAAAGCATGTTGTTACAGACTGATTGCATTTATGAGTCTTGACATTCTAATTTTAACTAATTTCTTTTGAGCATCTGGTGTCCCAAAGGCCCAGGCAGGGTAAGTTATAATCTAAAAATGAATAATTAAAATGTTTCCAGCAGTCAGACTTCCTTGAATATGTCTGAGCTGAGTTTCAAGGAGACTAAGAGAAAAAGATGTTTCGCTGGTTCTCGGAAATCTAGTTCTATAACACAGGAAGCTATTTTGTCTGGAAATGTCAAGTTCTTATGCCCTGTTTTAAAAATCTCTTCTCAGGAACCAAGCCCCCACACACATATGTTTTGCTTTCTGAAATATGATTCATGCTGCTCTTGGATAGGCTTCATCGTGTTGCCTTCATGCGGTGACAGCAATCTGTGCACTGCTACCAAGTTTGCTGTAGCATTCGTACAATAGGCTATTGTTGGGTGGAGTGGCAGGGAGGTAACGCTCAGGATTGTGGCAATATATAACAGATGCTGGCATGCAGGTGCTGTTGTATTCAATGTTCTCTTCGCTGCCCCCTCCTCACTACCTGAGTAAGGTAATGGAGTATAATACCAGCACAAACTCCTCATCGTTAACCTGAAAGCTCGCATCATCATTTTTATTTGTATGCCGCCATTCTACAGTTAAAAAAACAATGCTCAAGGCAGCTTACAGCATAACAGGATTTACATAATTACAAAAGTCAAAAACAATAAATAGGTAAAGGTAAAGGGACCCCTGACCATGAGGTCCAGTTGTGGCTGACTCTGGGGTTGCGACGCTCATCTCGCTTTACTGGCCGAGGGAGCCGGCGTACAGCTTCCGGGTCATGTGGCCAACATGACTAAGCCACTTCTGGCGAACCAGAGCAGCGTACGGAAACACCGTTTACCTTCCCGCCGGAGCGGAACCTATTTATCTATTTGCACTTTTGTGCTTTCGAACTGCTAGGTGGGCAGGAACAAGGACCGAGCAACGGGAGCTCACCCCATCGCAGGGATTTGAACCGCTGACCTTCTGATAGGCAAGTCCTAGGCTCTGTGGTTTAACCCACAGCGCCACCCGCGTCCCTTTTAAACAATAAATAAACCACATCAAAGAAATACACAACCAAATGGGAAACAATTTCCGCATAAATCAAAATCTAAAACTAAGAATACAGCATTAATATCACAGTTTAAAATGACATAGGTAAAAAATGACAGCAATTTAAACAAAAACAAAACGGAGCCCTCTCTGCCCAGCAACAGCAGCAACAGCAGTCCTTTATAGAGCCCATCAGGCCCCGCCCTGGCCAGGTGGTGAGTGGCAGGACTGGGGCCCTCAGGCGCTGAGCAGGGGAGTCCTCCTGGGTGGTCATGTCCTTGGCTCATCCCTACTCGAGTGTAGGCCGAGTTCCTGACAGGCCCACCCTATCTTTCATAGGTTTTCCTGAACATTTATGCCCCACTTTTCCATCTGAAATGTTACTACAGTGATACCTTGGTTTTCGAACGTAATCCATTCTGGAAGTCTGTTCGTCTTCCTAAACATTCAAAAACCAAGGCGCTGCTTCCAATTGGCTGCAGGAGCTTCCTGCACTCAAGCGGAAGCCGCGTTGGATGTTTGGCTCCCAAAAAACGTTCACAAACCGGAACACTTCCAGGTTTGTGGCGTTCGGGAGCCAATGTGTTCGTCAATTAAGCCCTTCCGAGAACCAAGGTTCCACTGTATTGCTATTTAATGCATTAGTTGCTTAGTGCAGGGCAGTCTGGGACAGTTACAATCCAGTTGAGAAAAGACAACATTGTTAAAATAACCCAACCGCCATCTAATTTAAACACCATCTAATTTTAGCATTAGGGACGTTGGAAAGTGCAAGTAGATAAATAGGTACCGCGCTGGCGGGAAGGTAAACGGCGTTTCTGTGCGCTGCTCTGGTTCGCCAGAAGCGGTTTAGTCCTGCTGGCCACATGACCCGGAAGCTGTACGCCAGCTCCCTCGGCCAATAAAGCGAGATGAGCGCCGCAACTCCAGAGTCGGTCATGACTGGACCTAATGGTCAGGGGTCCCTTCACCTTTACCTAATTTTAGCATAAAATATTATCTTCCGTAAGGGAGGAAGGAAACCTGTTCAGTAACCCAAAGCTGCACTAACATAAAGCCTTGAATCAGCTGGACCAAATGCCATCAAATGCCCAGCTTTAATCTGGAACCTAAAATATGTCAGTGTCAGCAACAGACGTGCGCCACTCATCATAATGAGCGTGGACATTGCCTTTTCTAACCTGATACTTTTTGTGTTGATTGGGGATACCTGGAGTTCACTTCAAAATATCTAGAGGGCATTGGCGAATTATTCTGACTCCCGGTGATCCATCTATAACCCAGTCACTGGCAGCATTTCTGCATCACCCCAGGTAAGTCTTTTCACAATCTGACACCTGAAGCTGGAGGCAAGAGCTTGCTGTCCTTTTAGCTAGAGTGACTAGGGACAGAATCTGATACAGTGGTACGTTGGTTTTCAAACTTCATCCATTCCGGAAGTCCAAAGCATTCCAAAACCAAGGTGCGCTTTCCCATAGAAAGTAGTGCAAAACGGATTAACCTGTTCCAGACTTTGAAAAACAACCCCTAAAACAGCAATTTAACATGAATTTTACTATCTAACAAGACCAGTGATCCATAAAATGAAAGCAATAAACAATGTACTGCAGTCACACAATCAGGAGCTGAACTGGGTTCCACACAGTCACAAAAACAAAACAAAAAAGCCACAAAAACACAAATAGCAAAAACAGACAGACCTCAGCGTAACACTGAAAACAGAAGTGTGGCACTCAACACGGAAGCATAACACTAAAAACAGAGTGTGTTGGGCTTCCGAAAACGTTCACAAACTGGAAGACTTCCGGCTTTGCGGTGTTTGGGTTCCAAGTTGTTTGAGTACCAAGGCGTTTGAGAACCAAGGTACCACTGTATTTTGCATGGTTTCATTTGAAGAATTAGGTATTCTTCAGAGCCCAAGGGGAAGGTGGAAATTTGTTTTGGCACTGACTTCCAACTCACTTGGCAGCCCAGTAGTCAAAGAGCTGCTTCTCCAGGAGAGTGGGTGGGGATCTTCTAGGCCATAGAATAGGTGGCATAAAAATTGTTTACTAAGTAACCTGAGCTAGGGAATCTTGAAGAGGGTTCTCAAATTTGTGTCGAAGGAACATAGATCACTCACGATGTTTAGTAAATTGCAATTTTTCAATAATTCCCTCTTTCTTTGTGGACTCAGTGGAATCAGGGGAGGGGGTTGAGGTGGATTTTCTTATCCGGTATGGACATGTAAAGGGACGCGGGTGGCGCTGTGGGTTAAACCACAGAGCCTAGGACTTGCCGATCAGAAGGTCGGCGGTTCGAATCCCCGCGACGGGGTGAGCTCCCGTTGCTCGGTCCCAGCTCCTGCCAACCTAGCAGTTTGAAAGCACACCAGTGCAAGTAGATCAATAGGTACCACTCCAGCGGGAAGGTAAACGGCGTTTCCGTGCGCTGCTCTGGTTCACCAGAAAGCTGCTTAGTCATGCTGGCCACATGACCTGGAAGCTGTACGCCGGCTCCCTCGGCCAGTAAAGCGAGATGAGTGCCGCAACCCCAGAGTTGGCCACAACTGGACCTAATGGTCAGGGGTCCCTTTACCTTTTGGACATGTAGGCTTGGCACACCTCTAGGAGTAAGTCTTGACACTTGGAGAATGGCATCTTCAACATCTGGGCTGGGAGAACTTGTTCAACAACCAAAAGTGGAAGTGAAAGGTGAGAACTGGGAGAGATTTCCAATTGGCTTGTGGCAGACCACTGCAGAGAGGGATTCCAGTCTGGGGGCATGAAGGAGACTTGAAACATTAAAGGTAGAAAGCTTTGTAATGAGGGAAAGCTAAGCATTGTGTCTGGTGCATCAAGAAATAGTTTTATTCGTAGAGCTTGTAGTGGAAAGATGGCAAATACACCCAGCAGCTTGAAAGTGTGAAGAGTCTGTCCTGTTTTGTAGGAAATTCTAAGGTTTTATTACTGCTTGAAAAAGACTATCTTAGAGCATTTTTAATCAACTTTAGGGGAACTGCTGTGGCCTAATTTTGTAACAGGGGCTTTCTTGGCATATAAGTGTGTCGCAACTGCAGCATTATTCAAAATCGGTTATGAAACTTTAGATTTGCCTCTATCTTTGGCATTCCATTCCCCCTTTTTTGTTCCTTTCTTGATGCAACGCAATTATCATAACAGCAAAGAATACGTGAGGCAGGGGCTAGATTCCAGCAAATAAATTAGGATGAAAGACTCAAACAGTTCTCTGCACATCTGTGCAGGCACTTAATTATTTAAGATGGATAATGAGAAGGGGGGAAACACCTATCTCCTTTTTCTATTTAAACTAATGTAGCAGGCTCTGAACAGGGAGGGTTGGCAAATGCAAAGCACAGAGGTGGTCTTGAAAAATGAGAATGGAAGCAGTAGGCAAAGGCCTCACCCACAGCTTCAAGCTGTTCACAGAATTTTCATAGGTTTTTAAGACCAGGACAAATTGTTTAATTAGCTAGACTGATTTTCAGAGTTTTATTTATGCAAAAGACTCAACTGGCATTTCTTGAAGGAGGTCCAGGAAGTATGCTTGAATTAGAGGATTTTCTTCACAGCAGGGATGGGAAACCAATTAAGAGAGGTCCCGATTTGGCCCAGTCGTCCCGCCCACCAGAATATACCCACCTGCTTCATACTGCTGACATAATATTTATTTTGATTATTTAATCAATTTATATTCAGCCCTTCTTCCGAAAGGAGCACAGAGCAGCAAACAAGAGACTTAACGTCATAAAAATAATTCCAGTACAGATGCAGATCTTAACTTAAAAGGCTTATGGGAAGAGGATCTTTAGTAGGCACCAAAGAGAGAATTCAAAAGCGTAGGTGCCTCAGTACTAAAAGCCAGATTCGTGTGGGACAGATAAGGATGTGTCTGCAAAGGAACCATCACAGAATCATAGAACTGGAAGGGACCAGTTCTAGTCATCTAGCCCAACACCATACAATGCGGGAATCTTTTGCCAAGAGCTTAAAGTGAGTTTGTGTTGGTTCCTTTGCATGTGGGGCTTGCAGCTTGCATATGCATGGAACCATATTCATGGAAGACAATCTTACTTGGCTACAAGCAATTGCCAAAGAAGAAGATATGGAAGAAGCACTGCTGAGAAATAAGCAAAACAAGTATTTCCCTAAGGATTCCGTTGAGAGCAGCTAGGATAGCGTTGATCCAGCAGATGTAAGATACATAGACTTCAGTATCTCCAATACCAGGGGCCCATTCCACCTTTCTATTTAGTATTACTCACTTTTCTATTGCATTTGTTATTGTTGTGGTTGTTTAGTTGTTTAGTCGTGTCTGACTCTTCGTGACCCCCTGGACCAGAGCATGCCAGGCACCTCTGTCCTCCACTACTTCCCGCAGTTTGGTCAAACTCACGCTGGTCTCTTCGAGAACACTGTCCCACCATCTCGTCCTCTGTCGTCCCCTTCTCCTTGTGCCCTCCATCTTTGCCAGCATCAGGGTCTTTTCCAGGGAGTCTTCTCTTCTCATGAGGTGGCCAAAATCTTGGAGCCTCAGCTTCAGGATCTGTCCTTCCAGTGAGCACTCAGGGCTGATTTCCTTCAGAATGGAGAGGTTGGATCTTCTTGCAGTCCAGGGGACTCTCCAGAGTCTCCTCCAGCACCAGAATTCAAAAGCATCCATTCTTTGGTGCTCAGACTTCTTTATGGTCCAGCTCTCACTTCCATACATCACTACTGGGAAAATCAGAGCTTTAACTATACAGACCTTTGTCGGCAAGGTCATGTCTCTGCTTTGTAGGATGCTGTCTAGGTCTGGCATTGCTTTTCTCCCAAGAAGCAGTCGTCTTTTAATTTTGTGGCTGCTGTCACCATCTGCAGTGATCATAGAGCCCAAGAAATTAAAATCTCTCACTGAGGAGGAATAGAAGTTCCTCCCAAATATCTGCTTTATATACATTATTTGCACAATGGGCCCCACATGATTGGCTAATTCCGGGATTCTCCTGTAGGCCAATCAGGTTTTGCATTCACTTCTACCTGGAGCTGGATTGGGTGGCTATGTGATGGCCTGGGATTCGGACTCGGAGGCTGAACCTGAGGGATCCCAGCCTGCACAGGATTCCCCGCTTCCAGAACCAGCTGAGCCGGGCCTGGGGCTTGAGCCTGAAGGGCCCTCACCTGTGCTGGATCCTCAGGTGCAGGCACCAGCTGAGTCTGCTCTGGCTCCTGAGGTGATGGAGGACCCATTGCCTGCAGGTGCTCCTCTCCCAGCCCGGTCAGGGGAAGAGGAGGTTGCCTCTGGGTCCGGTAACCCTCCAGCCTCTCCTGAGCTGCAGAGGCTCAGGGCAGAGAGGCGGAGGGAACTAAGTTCCCGCAGGAGAAGTGCTCGCCTCCAGGCCAGGAGAGGCGAGTCACCTGTGGACCGGGACTGCCCTATGCCTCGGGGCAGATAAAAGCCGGTCAGCCCCAGTCCCAGGTTGTGGGAGCAACCTTGTTGGTAGCCTGTTCCTGCCAGCACCCTGTCCTGCTCTCCTGCCAGAGTTCCTGACCTCACCAGACTCCCTGCCTTGGACCCAGCTTCAGCTTAGACAAACAGCCTCCACACCGCACCCTCGACCTCTGACCTCGCCTCTCGGTTAGCCCCGGGACCAGCACAGGCTCCTGCGGACCAATCAGACTGCTGCATTGTTCCAGGACCAATCAGACTGCTGCATTCTGGATCCTATTGTTCCAGGACCAATCAGACTGCTGCATTCTGGATCCTATTGTTCCAGGACCAATCAGACTGCTGCATTCTGGATCCTATTGATCTAGGACCAATCAGACTGCTGCATTCTGAATCCTATTGTTCTAGGACCAATCAGACTGCTGCATTCTGAATCCTATTGTTCTAGGACCAATCAGACTGCTGCATTCTGGATCCTATTGTTCTAGGATCAATCAGGCTGCTGCATTCTGAATCCTATTGTTCCAGGACCAATCAGACTGCTGCATTCTGGATCCTATTGTTCCAGGACCAATCAGACTGCTGCATTCTGGATCCTATTGATCTAGGAGCAATCAGACTGCTGCCTTTTGGATCCTATTGATTTAGGACCAATCAGACTGCTGCATTCTGGATCCTATTGATCTAGGACCAATCAGACTGCTGCATTTTGGATCCTATTGATTTAGGACCAATCATACTGCTGCATTGTTCCAGGACCAATCAGACTGCTGCATTCTGGATCCTATTGTTGCAGGACCAATCAGACTGCTGCCTTTTGGATCCTCTTCACCTCAGTACATCACAGGCGGTATATAAATTCATGAAATAATAATAATGAAAAGCCGACTCCTTTTCTCCGGCGCCTCCCGGAGGCGACCAGGCCGCGCGCGCGCCCCCGCGCCCTCCCTCCCTCCCTCCCCCCTCCCTCCCGGCGCCGCAGCGCTTTGCCGCCTCCGCAGATCTCCCCCGATTGGTCGGCGCTCCGGGTTTGTTTGGGGTCGCTTTCGCCCCCCTTGCGATTGGCTCCCTCAAATTTACGGCCCGGCTCTCCGGCCTATCAGAAGATCCGGAGGGGGGCTCTGATTGGGCCCTTGGCCTCCCTCCGCCCCGCCCCCCCGCCCCAGGTCCCTCTCCGCGCCCGGCGAGGCGCAATTGCCGGCCTGGCTGGCTGCGGGCGCGCTCCTCCTCCGCCCTCCCTGCCCGGCCGGGTCGAGGCCCAGCCTCCGCGTCCCGGGGAGCGGGCGGGTCCGGAGGAGGAGCAGCCGGAGAAGCCGCCGCCGCCTGGGGCTCCAGCACCTCGGAGAGCGGCTGAAGGAGGACTGCGCCGCCGCCGCCGCCGCCGCCTCCCAACTCCCCTCACAAGCTGAGGGACGGGCGCTGCTGCCATTGCAGCTGTCCCGGCGCCAGCCTTGCAGTCTTGGCCGGAGGGCTCGGCGGGGCGCGCTTCCCCCTCAGTCCCAGGTCGGGGTTCCGGGCCCCGCGCTTTCTGTGAGGGACAGCCGGCCAACAAGTTCCCGCTCGGGCCTCTCCTCGCTCGGCCACCCGCTTCTCCCGCCAGGGCCCCATTCGGACGCTTTCGCTCCCCTCACAATTGCCGTGAGGCGAGAAATTATTATTATGGGCGGCCCCGTCGGAATGAGCCCGCCGCGTTTGGCTTCCCGGAGCCCGGCAGCGCCTCTAGCCGACGTCGCGGGTCGGGCTTGAGGAGGCGAGCGAGACCCGTCGGGGAGAGATCCCCATCCCGGAGAGATCCCCATCCCGGTTGCCCGGGCGGGAGAAATGCCGCCCCGCCAGAACCGCTCTTTGGATGTCCCGGAAGCAGCCCGCTGAGGGGCAGTGGATTCCTCGCCCGACAAGATCCCTCGCGCGAAGGTTGGCGGGGAAGATCGCGAAGGATCCGCAGTTGCTGTAGGTGGCAGGCGAGCTGCCGGTCTTTCAAAGATACGCAGACGGGAGAGAAAGGAGCACCGAGGTCCAGATCAAACCATCTGTTACAGAAGCGGGCCTGGGGCTTTATATTATATATTATATTAATAAACACCAATTAATATGGAAATAAATTTTTTCACAAGAGGTGGTGAAAGTCAAGATGTCAGCGAGTTCTTAGGCCATTAGGGCAGTTTGAATGCTGGCTTGAATTCTGATGGATAGTCTTTTTTAATATATATATATATATATATATATATATATACATATACACAATGTGGATTCTTTATAAACGGCTTCCTGTGAGTGGCTCTAATTCATCTCTTCCGAATTCCTCACGTTGGGTTTGCTGAATTGGTGGGATTCTGCTCTCCCAGCCCTTTTTAAGAGTTTTGATAAAATGGAGTCTTTATATACTTCCGTCGGTAAAACACCACACTGATAATCCTGTTAATTCAAAAGACCGTTTTGCTGCATCACCGAAACATTTGAAAGGCACTTTGTTTTGCTTTCCACTTTGGGGTTGCTAAATGTGAACCTCGCAAGTGGCTCTTTCTCCTTTCTAAGGCTACTTTCTTCTTCTTCAAAATGAAGAAATTTAATTTCCACAAAGTTTTGGATGGTTTAACGTCATCCCCAGGTGGAAGCGGCGGCAGTGGCCCTGGGCCTGGCAGTAGTCCTGTGCACTCGGGAGGAACTGCAGGGACTCCCAGAGAGGAGATCCAGGAGACTCTCACTTCAGACTATTTTCAGTTAAGCAAGGTAAGAACAGCCTGTGGGGGTTTTTAAGCACAAGAAAAAAATCTGGAGTGCTAAAGCCAAGTCAAAATGCCTAAAGGATGAAGTGGAACCACATCTTTTACTTTTTAACTACTGTTACATTAGAAGTTGGATCCCAATTATTTTTTCTTCCTGGTCAGAGTAAGTAAAAATGTCAGCATCGTTAAGGGTCCTCATAGGACTTGGTCTCAGACATATATAGCAGATCATACTTTTGTCTGACTGTGGGCTGTAGTCAGATTGAACTATGACTTAAAAGTGTTTACAAGTGCTCATCCCAAATACTAGTTTATCATATTTATCATTTTTTAAAATTCTGTGAACACTGGGTGCATTCTCTGAACATTCTGTATGAAATATATTCACTTTTGGCCTAATTTTAAGCAGGGATCAGCTAGAAGGCTTCCCTTTTAAATTATCCTGGGTACAGGCCTTTTCATTTCGTAGGAGCATTACTGATACATTAATTAGAGACTGTGTCTTTGTATTCTGTCTATGTTTTCATAATACAGTTGTTTTGCTTCTTGTATAATGAAGTCAATATTAGAAACCCAGCACCTATAATTGGCAACTTTAATAATGGAGAATAGTTGGGATCTATGTTTGAGTTGCTGACATGCAGTCTGAATTATGTGGGAATATTATCTGAAAAGGAAAAGCAGATTTGATTTTTTTTAAATGTTTTGCAGCATTCAAATATTTTAATTTTTTTGGTACAGGGTGAGAAGTTATTTTTTGTTCTATGTTAATAATAGTTTTAGTAGTAATTTAGTAGTAAGATGGGGAAAGCAAAATGGAATGATGTCCTTTATGAGCATGTTTAGAAAAATAAATGTATATATTGTCCTTTTTCAATTTAGGATTTTTTAGTTACTGTTAAGTGAACAAAATTGAATTCTTTATAACTGAGGTTTTCTTCACAGTATCAAAAGCATGTGAATGGGTACAAAATGTAACCATGCAAACACATTTGTTGTGCATTAGATGTTTCAGTAAGGTGAACATTTGAAATAGGGTAAAGATGAAGTACTCACTTCATCATATTTTTCAGATTTAGTATCTAGAATTGCCATTAGCCTCATAGAGAAAAGTATCTCTGATTTCATTTGTTCTTGGGGATATTTGCATTAGCCTTACAGAAACAATGATTAATGGTGTTTTGGCCCTTTTGGATCAATTGACTTGTCAGCTGCATTGAATTAAATGTTTACCCTTAATTGCACCATGGTAAAAGCTGGCTTAATTGGCTACTTCAATAGAACTAATATTTTTCCCCACATGGACTTTACATTAATGTGGAAAAGAAACTGAAGACATCCAACCGTTATATTGCATTACCAGTACAGGCCTTCTTTACTGAGTGACAAAGCCACACACATTTTTAAAGGTGTCTAAAGATTAATCAGCTCCCTAATATCAAATTCACGTGATTCTTACATAAGAGATCAGAGGCCCTTTAATAGTCCTTCATCCCACATTGCTTGCAAAGCCACAAAATCAGTAGAGACTAGGTAGTCTGCATTGGTGAATTTTGATTTTGAGCAGGAGAGGACCTCCATGGGGAAAAGCAGGTGTGTTTTGGTAAACATATTGGTGTAAATTTGTGAGCTTTTCTCTGCCCCCTCTCCCTCATCCAAGATTTCAGTGAAGAAATAAATTGTGGCATATCTGTGGCATATTATCAATTTGCAGATGTTGTCATCCCTATTCTCAGGGGTTTATTTTTCCAGCCGGAACTTACTGGAACTCAGTTCTGGCACCTCTCAGGTCGCCACCGTTACCGTTATCAGAGAACAAGGGAGGAGCTCATGGTGAGTTCTTTTTCTAGAAAAACAGCACTTCTTATGCTTAAAAATTTCCCTATGAAAACCTGGACATTCTGCTGATTACCATCTACAAGACAAGGTTTTTTATGTCAAATAGGTAAGACAGTAGCTAGACAGATAAGCTAACGTTGCAAATTCTTGTTTTTCAATATATATTTTCCCTAAAAGACTTAGTGGGGTGAGGTGGGGGAGCTGACTCGGTCCTTCTAATTCATTGTGATACGGCTTCAGCGATAGCTTGAGTTCAAAGGTAGTAATAATTTTGACTTAAGTGATAGTGCATGTATATGTACTAAAGAAGATCCTGTTCAAAACAATATCTTCCAATCCCTGCCACAAGATGTGTAGTTTAGTACCTGTCCCTGCTAAACACTGTCCTTATTTTGTTCCTGTTTTGGTTTTGGGTTATTGGGGAAGCATTTTCAACATTTTGTTAGTGTGCCCTAATATATAGTGGAGCAATGGCCTCCAACTTTTGCAGAGCCAGGACATACATTTAATCTCAAATGGCTCTATACAAACAAACCACTTTTAATTGTGTGTTATCTTATATGCTATCTGCTCCATCCTTCCCTTTGAGTAGGGACTGTCTTGGCATATATGAAGTTGGAACAGCCTCCTGAGTTGATCTCAGCTGCCGCAGTTATCAACACCCTTGATGATCTCCATAAATGTCCAAGAGGCAAGACTGGGTGTGGGGAAAAGGATGAGTAGTGAAGTAGATTTAAGCCACAAAGGCTGTGTGGTGAATTTCGTTATCATTATCATTATTCTTTTTTAACTTTGTATACCGTCCTTCGTGGTTTTGGAAGGGGTGGAGCAGGTGGAAGGTGGAAAGCTAATGAGAGATGGAGAATGATATGGAAAGGTGAGAGAGCTTTTCTTCCCTGTTCTTTGTCCAAAATACAGGGTTGGAGGGAGTGTAAGGATCTTTACCTTCAGGGTAAATCCCTAAAAGAAAGTAAAAAAAGAGGAGACTTTCCTAAGCTGTGGTAAACCTCTATTAAGAGTCCATTGGAGGAGAGAGTGCAAAAAAAGAAAAACCCAAAGCCAGAATTCCAGACTTAAGTTAGTCTATGGTTATAACAGCAAGACTGTGGTTATCACAGGGGTCCAAGCTCTAGGTGGAATGTAAAGTTTTAAAATGAAAATCAATTTGTGTGTTGTATTGTATTTTATTTTATTATTGTGTTGTTTTTGGACTCGTCCAGACAACCTGTTTATTGAACATCCATTCGGATTTGCTTTTGCAAAACTTATGTGAGGGTTATATTTTATCTGCTCCCTCGGTAGGACTGCAGTTTTAAACCTCACAGTTTTCCTTACTACAGGACTTGTACAGCACTTATCTAAGAAAGTGTGACGTTACATGTGTCTCCTCACTAAAAGCAAACAAGCACCTATGTACAGGGGAAGAGCTTTCACATAAAAGGGTCCAAGTATGGTTTTCAGAGGGACGCGGGTGGCGCTGTGGGTTAAAGCACGCCAAAGTGCAAGTAGATAAATAGGTACCGCTCCGACAGGAAGGTAAACTGCATCTCCGTGCGCTGCTCTGATTCGCCAGAAGCGGCTTAGTCATGCTATCCACATGACCCGGAAGCTGTACGCCGGCTCCCTTGGCCAGTAAAGCGATGAGTGCCGCAACCCCAGAGTCGTCCGCGACTGGACCTAACGTTCAGGGGTCCCTTGACCTTTACCTTGTGGTTTTCAGACAAGTTTGACTTCATACCTCTTATTTAGTAATTAAGCCATGTTACACGCCATAAGTTTTTGAATTTGTGTATTGTTTACAGGAACACCTACACATCCATTGCAAAACAAACGCTAAGGAAACACACAAAAACTTTAAAAATGTGAGGACGCTTGCTTTGAGTTGCAGTACTTCCAAGGCCATCCTCTAGCATATTGGGTTATTTTGGGTCCTTAAAAACATTAAACTTCCAACAACCTATTGTTCCTTTCTGGTTGTGGGGAGGCCCACAGTGCACCTGCAACTGAATTTTGCTGGGTAGACTTTAGGGATGGGACATATCTGGAAGACCTGCCAACACTGGTTTAGGTGTCTGTGAAGTCACCATCAAATAATTCTGATAGGGGAACAGGTCATGGTGCTCCAAAGGTCCTTGTCATCACAAGGAAATTCTGGAGCCATCGTGGAGGATCTGGCCCATAAGATTCATGCTTCAGGGCAGCTCCCTCCCCCTGTAGTGCCCAGAGCAGCTGCACCAGCCCTGGAGCTGCAGTTACTAGAAGAGATGTCCATCCTTTCCTAGTTAAGATTTATTTGTTTGTCCTGGGAAAATTGTCAGGGCTGAGTCACAGAGTTGAAGATTCCCATTCTGCATTAAGCAGCTCTGACAAACAGAAGGAGCTTATGATACTGGCATTAGCCTGCAAAAGTGAATTAAATGACTGAACCAGAATCGTACTGAGGACCTAGAATCGGGGTCAGAAAACTGAACTTGTAGTTCTGTGCTTTCTCAAATTCTGTCACCAAAGGCTTATTACACAGCTGATGCAGACCAGACTGGAGCTAGGCATAAAATGAGTGGATCATTTTGAGAGTGACAAAGAGACTTGGTAGTGACATTTCTGTATGGCACAGCGAAGGAGAAAATGCTGTTCCTAGTTTTATGGGGTAACGTCGGAGGAATGTACTCCTGTTGGCTCTCCTGGACCTCTCAATAGCTTTCAGTCCCTTCAACCATGGTAACTTTCTGTATCACCTGTCTGAAAAGGAGTCAGGAGCACTGCACTTTGTTGGTTCCAATCCTATCTTACAGGTAGTATTAAGAAGGTGATGCTGGGAAACTCTTGCTCTGGACTGCAGTGCTGGGAGGCAGGTGCTGTGCATCATCATGCCATATGCTATGTGGTTTCACATGCCTGTAATATCTACATGAAAACACTGGGAGAAATCAACTCAAGATTTGGGGCATGGTGTCACCAAAATATGGGTGGTGGCCATTTCTCTTTCCCCTTTTTGTATATACCAAGTAAACCAATGGATGTTAGTAATGGGATAAAGGGAGGCCAAAAAAGTAAAGCTTAATCTAGATAAAATGGCAGTATTCAACCAGTTACAGATAGGTAGCCGTGTTGGTCTGCCATAGTCAAAACAAAAAAAATTCCTTCCAGTAGCACCTTAAAGACCAACTAAGTTAGTTCTTGGTATGAGCTTTCGTGTGCATGTGTATCTGAAGAAGTGTGCATGCACACGAAAGCTCATACCAAGAACTAACTTAGTTGGTCTTTAAGGTGCTACTGGAAGGAATTTTTTTAGTATTCAACCAGTTCTGGATGGGTTGCACTCTGCCATAAAGATCAGATTTTCAGCATGATACCACTTGAGCCAGTTTTGCAGCTGGATAAACAGCCAGATGGGCGGGGTAGAAATAATTTGTTGTTGTTGTTGTTGTTGTTGTTGTTGTTGTTGTTGTTGTTAAATGGAGTTCATAGCACTAACTTCATTTCCAGTGCCATCTGTTCTCCCAAATGTCGATTCTTTTCTATTGGACAAAACTGAAAAGGGGGAGGGGAGATGTATTTCTGGGAACATTTTTGCCTGGTGCCTAAAGATATGGAATAAAGGCACCAGGCAAGTCTCCCTGGGGAGAGCATTCCACAAACGGGGAGCCACCACAGAAAAGACCCATTTTCATGTTGCTGCCCTCCAGACCTCTCATGGAGGAGGCACACGGAGAAGGGCCTCAGATGATGATAACTGGATCTGGGTTGGTTCATATGGGAAAGGGATGATCCTTGAGGTATTAATGCCAGAGGTAACTGAGAAAAGATGGCCACATTGGCTGCAGGATCTTTGATAGCTCCAAAGCTAGCAACTTACTCCCACAAAAATCAAAGCCCAGCTTAGCTGTTACATCCTGGGCCAGGCCTTGCTGTTCCAATCAGGCTTTGCCATCCCTATTTGAGTGTCTTCACACTTGAAGAACCTGGAAGTGCAAGGTGCTTGGAGACCTCTTGGAAGTTCTCTGGCACCTCTGTTGACCAAGGTCACTGGGACAAAACTTCATGGAGTTGCTAGTAGTTCAGGTCCAAAGATGCAATCTCTTTGCTCTTCTGTTCTTTTAGACTGAGCTTCTCATTCAGCCGAGGGATATACATCTTCTGTGGCTCGCTCTTCCTCCTGGTAACCTTGGCCAGTCTTGGGGTTCAGGCATGATGTTTCTTTGCTTTAGTGCCCATCTCTGACTCAATGAGTGGGTGATGACAGAAGGGGTGCCTCATTAGCCCCATCTGTTAGCCCCAGCAGTGCCGCTTCCTGAGCAAGTTTCCAGTGTTCCACTTCCACTGGGATGTCCCCTCTCTTCGTGCCATCTGACATCATTGGCTTGAAGGGTCGGTTCTCCCCGACCAATCTGCCCTGCAATTATTTGATACTTTGCCATTCAATTTCTTCTGTAGAGGTTTGTTGTGTGTATTTGCATACTGTGGGTGGAGGCAACAGATGGGCAAGTTTTCCATACCAGCCACCAACAGAGCTTCTTCCCTTCTATGACAATCTATCTCAGTCAAAGAATAGTGTTTGAAAGATAAATGGTCTGTGAAGTATACTGACTTGCTGTTGTTGACATCTGTCTGACTTACAAGAAAATGAAGTGCACCTCTGGGGGTGATACTAAAATTGCCCCATGTTGTAGATTAGTTTTAGGCTTTACTTGGTGCCTCTCCTATACCTTTACTGTCCAGCTATTTTAGGCCTTTTCTGCAACGTGTTTCTCCCTTTGTTTACCTTTTAACTTGGCCTGCCTGCAGGTTTCCCTACTGAATTAGGACTCCCTTTGTGACTGCAACTCTCTGTAATTTAAGAGTTTAATCATGTAAACAACTCTGCAGCAAATGTAGAAGCACAAGCCCAGGAATCAATGCACTGCCTTCTTTGTCCTAATTTTGGTGGGGAAATATCATTGCATTGTACAACTATACCATATCCCTCATGTTTAACATTGCTTATTTGGAAGGAAAAATACAGCTGAACTGGGTGAAGGTGGGAAATGTGGTCCTCTGTCTTTGACTGAGAAGTACACTGTGCATCCATTTATCTAAAGTGAGGTGCCTTTTCAAACCTGTTAACTCAGCCATGAGGGAAATGCACACAGAGTGGCAAAGGGAGGCCAGGAAATGGGGATTTAGGTTCTAGCTGTGTTCACTGCATGAGAGAGAGGCTGACAGAGAAGCAGTGCTCTTGCTGCATATATGAAGGTCTGTCTTGCTCATGCGTTTGGAGGAGCCTTTCCTGCACTACCTAATATGTTCTTTTAATCCATTTTTAGTCTGATGTTGTAAAGAAAAGGTATCTGGTTATTTTATTATGAGCATGCGGTACATGTCCTTCCTTCTCCAGAAGAGGCTGGCTTAAAAAATGAAAGAAATAAAGGCAGACATACTCAGCTGCTGATATGACTCTTTAAAGGCTAACAGATAGATAGAGCTATCTAACCCTCCTGGGCAGAGGGGTGAGGTTGGATTAGGTGCCCAGCTGTCCTGGCTAAATGGGTCCCCTAATGGAGGGACACAAGCATCATTCTGTTGATGTGGCACCCCTCCTTTCACCTGCCAAAAGTGTGGGTGGGCATGACACTGATGCTTCTGGAAGGCACCAAGGTAGAGAATGTCATGGCTGCTTCTGAACTCTCTGCTTCAGATCAGGAGTGAGAGGAGAAAGGATGAGACTATGTCAACGTTGACATGATGATGAAGCCCCTGCTCTGCTTCCAGACATGCCTGGACCTGAAAAGATGGGAGACTCAGGGGCTGTGGAGGATGATGGGGGCTCAGGGCACAGTCTGTTGTTATAGAGCCAGAGAGTTTAGACAAGGAGGTGGGCCTGGGTGCCTCCCAAGGAGAGGTGTCCAGAAAAGGAAGGAGACTCATCTCCTTCCCCCCAGGGGAGCGCCCATCTTCAGGCCGGGAATGCTCACATGGAGAGGGATTCTTGTGAGTGTACTTTTCCCTTCTCTGCTTAAAAGCTTGGTGGGTAGGCAGGGTAACTTGCTGGAACAACATTACAGCTCCCATATAGCCCTGGAATTCTTGTTGCTGATCTTCGACTTGTAAACCCTGACCCTTGTGCCTGTACTGGACACATTACTGCTAACCCTTCACCTTGTAAGAGCTGTTGGACTGTATTTTGCACTTCCATGCCATTAATCTGCTTTAATAAAATATCACCTTCTTACTTATAAGTAAGTGCACCTGCCGTTGTTGTTTTTAGCAGAAACCAGGACAAGGAGGGCCTGGCCTGGCCCGGGAACCATTGGATCCCAATCTCCTGTATTTTCACTGGCATCATGAGATTGCATTGGGACCAATCCTGCAACTCACCTTTTGCTGCAGCTGCCATGAGCAGTAGGGCTGCAAATGCAGCAGTGCCTCCAATCTGCTCCACAAAACCCCGCCTACATGGAGGTGAAGTTAGGCTTGCGCCCGTAGTCTACTTCATCGGATGTGTGAAGTGTAACCCTGAATTTGCAAACATATGCCCACTGAGGGGTGGGAGCTGTAGAGCAGGCTTCCTCAAACTCGGCCCACCAAATATTTTGAGACTACAATTCCCATCATCCCTGACCACTGGTCCTGCTAGCTAGGGATCATGGGAGTTGTAGGCCAAAAACATCTGGAGGGCCAAGTTTGAGGAAGCTTGATGTAGAGCAACTTCAAAAGAACAGGCAGTGACAATTGCCTGAAAGCAAAATAGTTACAGAGAGCAGTTAACAAGGATGTACAGTGACCAAGTTAAAATGGAATGTTACTTGATGTTAAGACACATGTCCTGGCTCTGATAAGCCAATTTAACATATGCTGTGGTAAGAACAAACAAAACTGCAATCTCAGTTCAAGTCAAGGTTGACAAAACTAAACAGTCTGATAAATTGCAATAATTCAGCAGTTTCCTTTGAATCTCTATGTTCCAGTGTTCTCATTTTACAGTGTAGTTACAGTGTGCCCTGTTCTAATTGGCTGAAATTTCCCCCTGAACCTGTGGCACAACTGCATTAGCTACCGAATAGTTTTGCGGTCCAGATCAAAGTGTGGTTTTGATTTATAAAGCCTTCTGCAGCTTAGCACCCCACTGGCTCAAGGACCACCTCTCCCCACATGAACCAGCGTGGACCCTGCATTTGTCATCCGAGGCTCTTTGTGTTCCCTCTCTGAGTGGGGTGCAGAGAGTCACAACATGAGAGCAGCCTTCTCAGTGGTGGCTCCCAATTTATGGAAACTCCCCAGGGATGCACCACTACTGTGTATTGTTAGGTGCCGGGCAAATGCATTCTTGTTCCCCCAGGCTTTTGGAACTTATATTTTGTTTATCTTCTGGAGTTGAGTCGATTCTGTTCTTTTCTATATGCTACTGATGTATTCTGGGTTGTATTATTATTGTTTTTCCACTTTTAAAATGTTACTTGTAAGTTGCTTTGAGTTCTTTTTTCTGAAAATAACGATAATAGCAATAATAATTTCTTCAAACTCTGCTGCCACAGGTTGTACTTTACCTTAATTTATCTGTATTTCCTTTTGAACTGAGATACTAAAGGAGCATCTATATTAGGGTATGATAATATGTATGTAGATGTGTGTATATATATATATTATTATTAAATATTAGAATTTGCCTAGTTCATTTGTTAAAGAATATAATTAATTTGTTAAAAGATCTACACTCAGTTGACAGCCTATTAATTAGTTTGGTTATCCAGAGCTTTGTTTGCTCCAGAAATAATACTTAATGATACTGTAAAGCAACTAGTCTACATCAACTGAGTTTCTTTCTTCTTTTGCAGACAGTTCGCCATGGGTTTCCTTATCTTCCCACTGCCTTAGCTTTTGACCCAGTTCAGAAGATTCTGGCTATAGGGACAAGAACAGGTGCTATTCGAATGTATCCTTTGCTAGTATACCAAACAGTATGATTTGCAGCATAACGTACATTTTACAATCTGCGCTTTTAGCTTGTTTTCCTGCGTTTGTACATTCCAACAGGGGAACAGGAGGAGGAGGATGACATAGGGAGGGTGCTGAGACAGGAGGGGAGGCAAGTGCTTCCATCTCCCAGTTGATCTGGATGGTGAAGCATGTCTTCCCTCTCAGTTTGGGAAGCAGAGCAAAGGAATCTAGGGAGGGAGGACATCTACACTGCCTCAATAAAGGTTGCTTGTTGCTCTTCTCTGAAGTTCTTTCCCCTACTTTTGCAAGCTCCAGATTAAAGCAGCATCAAACAAAGTCTTTTTTCTTCTTTTCTACCAGTCTTTGAAACAAGCAATATATCCATGTCAGCTCATTGTTCAACCTCTGGGTTCATCTCTGATGGATTGATTGAGAGATATAAAAACTCTCATCTTTCTCTCTCTTTTTCTGTCTCTCACACAAATAAACACTTAGATTGATGGTAAACTACCCCAAAAGTATGTTTGGCGTGCATGCAGAGTGGTGATGGAATTTGGATTATTCATGAGCTTTTTATTGTCAATGGAGAAGGGAAGAGGAGGTCCTTGGGCGCAAACTCCTCCACCCCAAATGTTTGACTGGTATGAGAATGGTGGGAGAGATTTTTTTCATGGGTCAGACTGGGCCTCTTTTTAATTTCTTTTTTATTTAAAGTACAGTGGTACCTTGGTTCCCAAATAGCTTAGTTGTCAAACAAATTGGCTCCCGAATGCCGAGAACCTGGAAGTAAATGTTCTGGTTTGCAAATGTTTTTTGGAAGCCAAACGTCTGATGTGGCTTCCACAGCTTCCGCGGCTTCCGCTTGAGTGCAGGATGCTCCTGCAGCCATTCAGAAGCAAAGCTTTTGGTTTTTGAACGGTTTTGTGAGTCAAATGAACTCCCGGAACAGATTGTGTTCAAGAACCAAGGCACCACTGTATCTGAAAATTTGATATGGGCTTATGTATGTAGCAGGAACCCCCCCCTTTCAATGTAATGTAATGCACATATGAATCACCTTAGGCACTATATTCCACCAGCACCCCAACCGAGCTTCTGTTTTGCACAAAAGAATACTGTCTCAAGATGACCTTGATAAAGAGAAGCAGTAAATGCCACATACAGGAAGTTCTCCCTCTGCAGATAAGCAAGTTAGAACTGCTAGGTGTCCTGAAAATTCAGGGTCTCATAGAGCAGTATTTCCCAACCTTGGGTCTCCAGCTGGTTTTGGACTACAGTTCCCATCATCCATAGTTAGCAAGACCAGTGATCAGGGATGATGGGCAGTTGTAGTCCAAAAACAGACCAAAGGTAGGGAAACACTGTCCTATAGCAAAGAAAAATGCAATTTCTCACTTTATTCCAAAGACCAATACTAGGCCAGCCTTGTCGTTAAAATATTCAATGTTATGGTGCTATGCAATTACGTACCAACTCCACTATATATTTTATATTCTGTGTTTTGAATTAATTCCTTAATTAGTAAAGAAAATAACTTTTCACTGGTCTTGTTTTAGAATTTGTCTTTATAAGTAATCTCTGTGTGCCTTATGCTCCAATAAGGAAACATTTGGAGGAGGCAGCTGCACTGGGAACAAATACATTTAAGTACAACAAAGCCTGTGACTTCAAAGTATAGGAGTGTACATTAGGGAATTCTCACACAGGGCTTAATCTGCCCCAGGGAGACAGTGGAAGGAAAACTGTAAAATTAATGCTAATTAAACACACCTGGAAAAGGACAGAGCTTGCTTGAGCACCAGACAGGTATCCACACAGAGACTGGAATTTATAAGAAAAGTGTTTATTTTGTTTGTTTGTTCTTTTATTAAATTTCTACACTGTCCCTCATCCCAGGATCACAGGGCGATTTACAATATAAGAACACAAGAATACATAACATAGTAACAAATGAAAACAATACTCCCCAGTTTAAAAGGCCATATATTGTTTAATTAGCCAAAGACTAATTAAATATAGCAAGGACAGGTCTGTCTTCAGGCCACCGCACAAAATCAGCTATTGTTGTCCTACCATTTGTCCTTGGACTATAAGAATATAAATAAATAAAGTGTATTAAATTCCACAAATATCAAGGGCTTCGCCAATGCAACATTGATATGGACAACAACTTCAGACAAAAAAAAGAATACTGTAGTACCAAACATGCCCACATCACATACTTCAGTCACACCTCCAGCACCTATCTGTATTAGACAGTGCCAGTTAAAAATGGTTAACTGTGTTTTATTTTGTTTTGCTTTTATTTCAGCAATCAAAAACTGGATTAACTGATCCTTAACTTTGACTCTAAACAGATTGGGCAGGCCGGGTGTCGATTGTTATTGCCAACACGAAGGTGACGCTGCAGTTCTGCAGCTTCAGTTTTTGATCAATGAGGTAAGGCTATATTTACAAAAACGCAGATGTTTATTTAAACACGAGCAAAGTTATGTGTTCAAGTTTTTTTTTCTTTTTAAGGGGGCATCTGTGGGTAGAATTCCAAGTTTGAAAAAGCAAGTTTCCAGCATTTGTAGAATCTGAGATAAAAGGCAATACTTGCAAGCACGTCGCTTTTGTGTGTGAGAAACCAGCCCCAGCCTACTCTTACCTTTCAGTGCTTTTGACCAATGAGTGCAGCCATAGAAATGATTCACATTTAGGATGTGATTAGAGAGTGAAACACTGATTGTTTAGACCAGTGGTTGCCTACCTTCTGGGGACCAGGGCCACATTTGGAATTTTGAGAAGGTGCTGAGGGCACCAGTCAGAAAATGGCTGCCACCAGGGGTGGAACATAAGAAGCTGCCTATTTAGGTAAGTGGCAGTAAATCTTTGGGGCCTTAGGCAAAGGTTCTGCAAACAACATTGGCATTACTAGGTATGAAGTTGAAATTCAGAACCTCCAAGGTACCTTTTTCAGAAATGCTGTCATAAGAAACTGCTTATTGCCAAGTCAGACCATTGAGTCATCTAGGCCGCTATTGTCTACTGCAGCCTCTCTCAACCTTGGGTATCCAGATGTTGCTGGACCATAACTCCCATCATCCCTAGTTAGCAGGGATGATGGGAGTTGTGGTCCAACAACATCTGGAGACCCAAGGTTGAGAGAGGCTGGTCTACTAATAATAATCATAATAATAAATTTTATTTATATCCCGCCCTCCCCAGCCGAAGCTGGGCTCAGGGCGGCTAACAACAATCAAAATAATCCGACATTCTAAAACATTCATTATAAAATTAATTAAATCAAAATAAAATCAAATTAATGGCAACCATCAAGCCAAATTCTGTGCAGATTGCCGATTGCCAGAGGAGGGGGTCAGGCTGCGCCCTGACCAAAGGCCTGGTGGAACAGCTCTGTCTTGCAGGCCCTGCGGAAGGATGTCAGGTCCTGCAGGGCCCTAGTCTCTTGTGACAGAGTGTTCCACCAGATTGGAGCCGCGACCGAGAAGGCCCTGGCTCTAGTTGAGGCCAGCCTAACCTCTTTGTGGCCTGGGATCTTTAGGATGTTTTTATCTGCAGACCGTAGATTTCTCTGTGGGACATACCAGGAGAGGCGGTCCCGTAGGTACGAGGGTACCAACTGGCAACTTTCCAGGATTTCAGGCACGAGACATTCCCAGCCTTACCTACATTGGTTCCCAGTATGTTTCCAAGCACAATTCAAAGTGTTGGTGCTGACCTTTAAAGCCCTAAATGGCCTCGGCCCAGTATACCTGAAGGAGCATCTCTACCCCCATCATTCTGCCCGGACACTGAGGTCCAGCTCCAAGGGCCTTCTGGCAGTTCCCTCACTGCGAGAAGTGAGGTTACAGGGAACCAGGCAGAGGGCTTTCTGGGTAGTGGCGCCCACCCTGTGGAACGCCCTCCCATCAGATGTCAAAGAAATAAACAACTTTCAGACTTTTAGAAGACATCTGAAGGCAGCCCTCTTTAGGGAAGCTTTTAATGTTTGATGTTTTATGTTTTTAATGTTCTGTTGGGAGCCACTCAGAGTGGCCGGGGAAACCCAGCCAGATGGGCAAGGTAGTAGTAGTAGTAGTAGTAGTAGTAGTAGTAATAATAATAATAATAATAATTGTACCACGTCCATCTGGCTGGGGTTTCCCAGCCACTCTGCATGGCTTCCAACAGAATTATTATTTCTTAATTATTACTATTACCTGAAGATTGAACCTGTTGGACTAGATGACCCTCAGGATCCCTTCCAGTTCTACAATTTTATGATTCTGTGACATTTCACATGCCAACATGTGCTGCCCCACTGCCCTTTCCACATACAGGGCTGGATAGACAGGTGGGGCTGAGGCATCTGGATGCATAGATGAGATGGTGGAGTTGGAAGGAGGGGGTTTGGATTTGTTGGAAACTGGAGCATTTTGGGGCAGGCTGATCTGTGCAAAAGGAACAGATGACACTTGAACTGAAATGGAACCAGGCTCTTGGTGCTTACATATTAAAAAAAAAGCAACAGAGCATCTTTTGAACTAACCCCTGAAGGAAAGCACACCCAGGACCTGGAGATCATCCAAGATGAAGGTGAAAGTCTTCCAGATCTTCCAGATGGCAACGTGATAGAATACCAGTGGGCTACTGTTGTCCCTGGATACAAGCTCTCTAGGAAGAACAAAGCGGGCTGCGTGATACAGATCTGTGCTGTGGCCACCTGCCACTTTGAGATTGCCCAGTATCTCTTATTCCCCATTCCATCTTGGTGGAGAAGTCATACCCCCCCCCCCGAATACGCAAAGTGCAAAATAGGTTCTAAAGGGCAGTTAGATACAGAAATCAGGTGGTAATTAATACCAGAACAGCCCATCACCCAACTTCAGAAGGTATTGATCTGTTTCCCTGATGGATGTGAATGGCTGGATGTGAATGGCTAGACCAGGGGTCTGCAACCCGCGGCTCCGGAGCCACATGTGGCTCTTTTACACCTTTGCCGCGGCTCCGGGGCGGATACTAGCGAGGGGAGGAGGCGCATTGTGCGCCCCGGCACTCCCCACTGTGGCGGTCGCTGTACTGGCTGTGACGTCGCAAGGAGGCGGTGCGTGCGTTAGTCACACACCGTCCCGACGTCACCTTCCCGCCCGCCCGCTACATTGTAAGGGGCATGTACACTGGTCACTGCATTGAAAGGGGGCATGTACGCTGGTCACTGTTTTGAAGGGGAGTGAAGAACACACACACACAAAAAGGTAACTTGTTAATTTAACGTTTATTTCTATGAGGAGGAGTAATTTTGAGGGGTCAAACAAAGAAATAATAAAAAAGTGACAAAAAAGTTACTTTTATAATGATGAGTTTTGCGGCTTCCAGTTTTTTTTTCTTTGGAAACGGGTCCAAGTGGCTCTTTTTGTCTTAAAGGTTGCAGACCCCTGGGCTAGACAGAGCAGCTTGCCAGTCAGGATCCACCTGAGGTCAAATCCTTTAAAGCTGGAATGTAGTTAACAGTCCTTTGTCACAGACTTTGGCGCTCCCTCCCCAGAGGAGCTAGACTGGCTTCCTCCTTATTGTACTTCCTCAGGCAGGTGAAGACGTTTCCGTGCGCTGCTCTGGTTCGCCAGAAGCGGCTTAGTCATGCTGGCCACATGACCCGGAAGCTGTCTGCGGACAAACGCCGGCTCCCTCGGCCAATAAAGCGAGATGAGCGCCGCAACCCCAGAGTCGGTCACGACTGGACCTAACGGCCAGGGGTCCCTTTTCCTTTAAGCTGGCAAAAGGAGAAACTGAAGGTGTACTTTGGGCTGGCAGAAAAACTGTCACAAGCGACAGGATCTTGTCGTTCAAATGCAACTTCAAAAATTGCTAGAACCCAGCCACTTCCCCATAATGTCTGCAAGATTAAATCAACACTTGACACACTTGTTTTCTGTTGTTATTATAGGGTGCTTTGGTCAGTGCAAGTTCAGATGACATGCTCCACTTGTGGAATCTAAGGCAGAAACGGCCAGCGATTCTTCATTCACTGAAATTTAACAGAGAAAGGTAAGGCATAACAAATTCTCACATTTAGTTCCACAGATGTTGCTGTTGTGTATTCTCTTAGTAGCTGAAACCTACTTAAACTATGTTTATGCAGTTAATCTTACATTAGTTCCTGTACAGAACTGAGACCAAGAGCAGCCACGGCTCCTTTTCGCTGACGCCATTTCTTTTTGTCATGTGGCAGGTTAGGTGGGGGAGGGTTCGCTTGCACTATAGTATTTGGGTTTTGAAGTAGTTATAATTGCCAGGTTAAATTATACTTGTAGGATGTATGAACATTTTTTTCCTACTGAGAAATCAGCTGGCTGTGGCTCCCGGTTTCAAAAGAGAAGTGATAGGGAGGGGAGCCATGGGCGTAGCCGGGGGGGCAGGGAGGGGCAGCTGGCCCCCCATCAATAAAAATACATAGCAAACTGAGGTTCTACACCCCCTAACAAAAGGCCTGCCCCCCTAACAAAAATCCTGGCCGCACCAATGACTGGGAGCTGCATAATTCTTTCTCCTGCCGCTGCTGTTTGTCCTCACAAAATCACCCCTACCCTGAATAGCTTTTCTCTCCACAGGGGGAAAGATGTAGGGACTGGCAGAGCGAGGATTAAGCCCCCACACCTTCTCCTGCTGCTCTTCCACCTTCGTTTGCTGCCTCTCATACTGCTTTGTAGTGTTGAAAAAAGCCAGCACATAAGTGACACATAAACAGTTTCCGTCACCCACGTATTGTCTAGTTGTTGCCCCGTGATTTGCACTGTGAAAGAAAGGAAAAGGCAGGTGGTTCTTTACAACTCACAGCTGCTAGAAAAGAAAAGAAAAAAGGTGTATGGAATCCTGCTTCCTCTCCTTTTAGTAGTCAGAATCTGATTTAAAATGCCCCTTCATCAACAGCATTTTATTATTGCTTAAATTTCACCCGGGTATCCTTTGTAACAGACTTTAAAATGTATTCTTAACTTTGGTAGCACTGTCTGTTTCATGTACCTAAAATTACAATTAGGGCTCAATTCACACTTTCACTTGTCCTCTATTTTGATCGGATTGTACACCAATTAATTCCCTGGTTCAGAGAGCTTTTCTCATTATTCCACAGTGTACCTTGTGAAAATTCAATCTTACCTGCTGAATTGAAGCCTGATTAAGCAAATTCTCTCTTTGGATTTTCCATGCATCTGATAAGATCTGATTCAGCAGGTAAGATCCAATTTTCACAAGCCCCAGCTGCAAAATAGTGAGAAAAGCTTGATGCACAATACAGTAAAAAAGCAGGTCAAGCAAAAGTGCGGATGAGCCCTTAGTGTAATCCAGCATGGTTTCATTTCAAAAATCTCTCCTATTACCTTGCAGTAACAAGATTTAAGTCTTTTTGAAAGTAAAGCTCACATCTCTGGATAAAGGCACATGAGGGCCATCAACCCAAATGACTTTATCATGAAATGAACTCAAAGCTCAGTGTTAAGCAAGGGGAGAAATTCTCCACTGATCAGTTCTGTTGGTGGCAAGGGAAAAAATGTAGGTATAAAAGGACAATTCACAGGATACCAAGATCCAAGTTTGGGGCAAATACTCTTTGGTGAGAGAACCCTAGCAGAGATTTAAAATCACAAAACATGCAGGAAAGTAAAGCATGGAAATATATGCTGTTAAAATTTTAAAATATGTGCCCTTGTGAGTTCCTTCCAAAATTTCCATTTTGCCTGAGCATAGAAAAAGACCACACCTTTGGTAAGTTAACAATATGCTTTACTGTACTTGCCAAAGATCTTTCCAACTTTCCAAAGATCAGATTCATGTGCTTCAGAATAGATTGCACAGACAGTAAAATTTAGCTGTTACAAAGTGGTGAAAGTTCTTAAAGTATGGATATAGGAACTCAAGACTGAGTGGCTGGTGAGACCCATGCGGTCCGAGCTTGGAGCAACCAGCTCCACATCCTCACACACTAAGCTCCTCAGGTAGATTGGGGAAACAAAGACTTGCTTACCTAGTCCCTCCCCAGGTGAGCTAAGCCTTTCAGGACAACTTACTCTATGGTCTTAACTCCTTCATGCATTAATTAGAACTTAAACACGTTGGTTATATAAGGCTGGTTATCCCACAAGTTCAGTGAATGCAACTGAGAGGGAAGGTAGACATATTGATGGCAGCCTCATGTGTATCTGCATTGGGTTACTATCATGGTTGCCCTATAAAGCAGTGTTTGGGGTGATTAAATAATGAAAAGTGGAGGGTCAGTGTGCAGGGTCAAGATGCTGAACTAGCCCCCATCTGTGACTTTGATCACTGAACTGCTGGGGCTCATAGTCTGAAAAATAAACCGCACTGAGTGGGGGGGGATGGACTGGTGGAGAGATGGAGTTTCCAAACTAGGGGAACGGTTCCAGACTGCTCATGGCTGCTTGCTTTATTGGAAATTAGCACAATCCATTGTCACATCTATTTTGCCCCAAGTATTATGTGATGGGCACAAGGCAGCAATTGGATACTGGAGTCGTAGGCAAATTCACTTTGCAAAAATATGACCCAGGCCCGATTCTGCAGATTTAATTTTTTAATTTCCCCCCTCAGTGCTAAGCAGGAATTTGTCACATATGAAAGTACATAAGGGCATCCTACATTCCATGCTCATTTGTCCTTAATTGTTCAGCAGTTCGTGCCACACATTTTTTAAAATAATGTTTTCATTAATCTGGGCAAGTTCTTCTCTGAAGCTCAGTAATGATGATGAGCTTCTGTGCCTGTAGCAGGCTCCCTCCCACACAACCCATTTCCTGCTCATTCTGACTTGGGTTACCAAGGCAATGAATTATTGCACATAAACAGAATCTCAAAGGAGGATAAAGTTTCTCGCCTGCAAGTTTCTCATGGTGCATGGAGCATTGTGCTGGCCAGTGCCTCTGACGCACCAGTGACCCACCTTTAATTGCTAACCGCATGGCGAGAGTGGCAGTGATTGCTGCTCTTGGTATGCCAGTTTTGTGGTCGTGGGCCGATGAAGGACACAGAGCATCAAGGGGGAAGGCCAAGCCATCTCAGCCTGCCCCCTTGCTGTTCCCATTGGCTGTGGAACCCCAAACAGAGTGTCTGATTGAGAGAGCTCACTGCCATTCTCTCACGAGTTCAATTTTTAAATATATATAATTACAATTTAAATGGTGTACAGGTGGAGTGTTGGCTGCTGATGCAATGATCAGTACTTTCTGTTAGGTCGGCCATAAAGAAAGCTGTCCTCATTTAAATTCTCTTGGTCTATTTTGCAGGATTATTGTAAAGAATAAGATGTGGAAAAACCTGAGCTCCTTGGAGAATGGGTACAATTAAACAATGGCACAACTCTAACTACTCTTTAAGTTGCCCTTCCCCTTCTCTAGCTTGCCATTTTCCTCCTTTGAAGTCTCCTCTTCCCAAAGGAGCTATTAAGTGCATACTATTAAACACATTAGTGTGTAATGTACAGTGAGCAGCCAAATGCAGATGTAGAACCTTCACCAAAATACTGAATAATTATTTACTCCTTACCAGGAGAGCTTGTCTAGAACGATAATCTCATTTTTTCCTATACATACTGGAAAAGCTCCAATTTAACTGCTGCAACCTGGTATGACTTGTGCATGTGAAAACAAACTGTTGTCACTGTATTTGTATCCATAACGTCATTGTATTTTTCCAAATACAGAATTACTTTCTGTCACTTACCATTCCAAAGCAAATGGCTCTATGTTGGAACAGAGAGAGGGAATACTCACATTGTGAACATTGAGTCGTTCATACTTTCTGGATACGTTATCATGTGGAACAAGGCCATAGAACTGTAAGTTTTTAATTCACCAGTTTTCTATTTGGTGGTGTTTTTCTGTTTTTTTTTTAATGAATACCAGTCTCTGTCTATTATATGTGCTGCCTTGAGGTATATTTTTAATCTTCCTCACTCGCATCCATAAAAAGTATTTTCAACAAATGTATTTTCATGTGTCTATTTCCACCCCAAGAAAAATCTTCTGTTAATCTAGAATTAACAGAAATCAAGGACTTCCAAAAAAGATCTATGTTGACTTTGCACTGCATAATTATTGTTCATATAAGAAGCAAAGATAGACTTAAAGGTAGGGAAATGCAGGACTTTGCTTTGCAGAAGCCAAGCTGATTCTTCCTTGGCAAGGCTTAGTCTTCTGTATGTTTAATAATTCTCTCTTTTAATAATGTTTTCCACCAATTTGCTCATGACAGCTCCCCACCCTCTTTTAATTCATTGCCTTCTGTCAACGAGGCTGATTTTGAGTATAATGGCCCCTTTCCACCCACAGTTAGGATTATACTCAGTTCAGTTATAGCACAATATCCACAACATTTGGGGCAACTTTCTTTAATATTGCCCACTTGGCCTACAAGGTAAAAAAAATCCATTTTACTCAGTTTTTCATAGCGTTGGTTTTGATTTGCAGATCCACAAAGACTCATCCTGGCCCCGTGGTGCACCTAAGCGATAGCCCAAGAGATGAAGGGAAAGTGAGTAAGAGGAACTACAGTATTTTACTTTTGTCACTCCAACCCTTTTCCTCCAAGGAATAGCCTTATGTAATAATTATTGAACTACTACCGCCTGCTTCACAAACTACAGCATAGTGAGACTTCACAAGCGTGTGGACTCCTGGAGAGGAGTTTGCAGCCGCTTTGCTTCTCCCTTCTCCCACTTTGCTTCCTTTTTGATAATACCCCAGACTGAACCAAGTCAGAGGGCTTGTCCCACTTTGCTGTCACATGCCTAGAAAACACAGCTCCATGCAGTTTTCAATTTGCCCTCCCACTTTCTCCAGGAAAAGCTGCTCTTTACTGCTGAATCAGAGTAAACCTCAATCCATGGAAAACCCATTTGCTGTTTGTGCTGGTTCAGTGGTAAAGAGCATTTTCCACTCTACGCAAAAACAGCAGAACAAGCAGAAGTGTGGTTGAGCCCAAAGTTTGACTAAGTGTAATGTCCTAACCTGGGCTTGTGCTTAAGTGCTCTTTCCTCACTAACTGTAAGCTGTAGCTAAGAACACTCAAAGTTTGGCTTAGCATGCTGTGCGAACCAGGCTATATGTAGTATACTATTATATACTAAGCAATGTGCTTCAACTGTCTTCTGTGAGACAAAAACATAATTTTATTTAACTGGAAGCATTTACTTGTGGATTTTGTCATGTGTATATTAGTGCTTGATAAGACTCGGGTTTTTTTTTTTTAAGTCAGTTAAATTTCTTGTGCTTATGAACTGACTGCTTAGTTAGCCAGTATAATATTACAGCATGATACAGTACAAATATTGATTCGAAACTGCATATACAATTCGTAATAGAAATGTACCCTGATAATAATAATTTTACTGGGCTATTTTTTTAAGTCTCAATAGTTCTTATGACCACTACTTTGCTGATACTGAAAAATGTTTTAGCTAGCTACCATCTGTTTCAGAATGGCATAGAAACCCTGTCACAGAAAGAGAAAACCACGTGATGGGTAGAAGTTGTATAATTAGACATTTTTTGAATTAGTAATGCCCTTTTAAGTGGTTGGGACAATTTCTGTAAAACAATGCAGGGCTTTTCTAATTTCTCACTTTCGAAGTACAATTTTAAAAATTAAGTCACTAGAGGTAATATTTTATGGATATGTAACAACTTTCTTAGGCTAGATAACCAACAAGTCCCCCACCCTCACAGAGCTGCTTTTTTTAAGAAACGGCAGTTCCCAGGGTTCTTGGGAAGTCATGTGAACTGGATGTGCTCTAAATGTATGGGGTGCATCGGCCTGAAGATGCGCTGGGAAGTGCTGGGTAACGTTTGTTTGCTGCACTATCATTTGATTTCCCGCAAGCTTATCGGGATGAATCCTCCTGAATGCAGGTCTTTTGGAAACGACCAGGGTCCCTGTGAATAAATCGCAGGCGTGCTGTTTCGCAGATTTATCTGAAGAGTGCTATCAGAAGATGTAAATGGCTTGTCCTAAAGACTGCGATATATATATATATATTTATGATAAATAAGTTATGATAAATGATTATAAAATAAAAAAGGCAAGAATCGAGAGCTGTCCCTCTTTGTATGAATAGGCTCAATGTTGAGTATCGCATGTAGGCCATGGTATCTGAAGAAAATACGATAAATCATTTTGCTCTGCAACTACTTTTTTCGCCTCTCTCCCTGATTGATCTAGTAACAACTTCAGCCCTATGGAATACACATCTGTAGATTGGAGAAAAAGATTGACAGTGCAGAAAAAAGCAGGGCTCATCACAGAGACACAGTTATGCTCATAAACTGAGTCACCGGGAGATGACTCAGTAAACTGGAACGGGCAGCTGAATATGTACCTTATTAACACAGCCATCTGCACTGTGATAAACTGACATGCAAAAGTTAACTGTTCTGGATTGGCAAATTTTGGGTTCCATTGAGTTCCCCTGACAAAGCGGTGAAGCCTAAGAGACTAAACCACAACTGGGGAAATAAGAACAGACCTGGACTGCTGCTCATTGTTAGTCTGAGGAGCTTCCCTTCAGGCAACACAATAAGTCAAAAATGGGTAGCTTAGTGGGACGCAGCAGCAAATTGAACAGGGAGGAATGAAGTGACCCTTTGTGCAGGCTTCCCTGCTGGGAACTGACTTGTTTGCTTGCTCCAAGCAAGATTGAGTTCCCTGTGATGCCCAGGAGTTCAGCCCTACTTTCTGCAGCCACATGCGATGTCAGGTGTAGGACAGGTGATGCTGTTTCATGGACCAACTGGAGAGGCTTGGTTTAGCATTATGTGTGAATTTATCCACTGTGTGCTAATTGAGTATGTCTGGCTTTGAGGTCTTAGGCTGGAGACAGGCAACACTTTAAGAGAGTCGGAAGTGGTATGATAGAAGCATTGCTTCCCATGGTGTACGTCAGGGATAGCTATTGTGTTGTCCACAAGATGTTGTTGAAGCCCAACTCCCTTCATCCCTGTTCATGGGCCATGCTAGCTGGGGGAGTGTCAGAGTCCAGCAATATTTGAAGGGCACCACATTGGCTACCCCTGGTGTACATACATAGTCTTTTCTTGTGTCCCATTTTTGCCTCATGTAAAAGGTTATGCAAATTTACAAAGTTCTTTAAAAAAAAACACTACAAAATGTGCAAACGAGAAGCCAAACTTGATGTGATGTTAAATACATCCTTGAGTGTAATAAAAAAGTAAAAAATAGTCCAGTAGCACCGTCTCTAAGGTGCTACTGGACTATTTTTTAATTTTTTTATTTCAACTGTGTTGGAATAAATTCAACATGGCTACCTACCTGAATTTTGAATGTAATGCTCATGTTTTTAAAATGCAAATAGCATCAGAATGGGGTGGGGAGTTTCCTTCCCATGTAAATTGCAGTTTCCGGGGAGAACTTTCTTCAGGAATGAAGCAGGGGAGGAAAAGTTTAGATTCCCACCTACACACCTGCAATGGTCCTGATAAAACATCACATCTAGTTTGGCCCAGAGACGAAAGTGGGACAGGAGAAAGAGTGTACTTATCGGGAGCTGCAACAACTCTGACTACCATCTTCCTCTCGCTGAAAAAACCAAAACCTATTGTCTGTCTCCAGCCTTCATTGTGACACCTTCCAGAGACACAACAGATAATGAATATTATGCAGCAAGTTCCATTCAGGTCTCACAGAGCATTTGGAAAGCAGAGTAACAGGTAAGGCAGAACCCAAGCAAATTATATTAGCATAGGACGCAGTGCTGTTTCCACTGAAGTCAAAACAAAACCTGTTGATTCCACTTGACCTGTACCTAGAAAGCATGGGTCCAAGTGGTTTTCTGTCTGAGCGGTCTTTGCTCCACTGCTTTCCCCTAGAAAACCCACTGTTTAGGAGTAAGAACAAACATCAATCCGTAAAAAACCAGATGGCCATTTGTTCCAATTCAGTGCTAAAGTTTGGGTTTCCCCAGGGGGAAGGACTGGGGCAAACACTGGTTGGATAAGCCCCGAGTAAAATTGCAGCTTGAGTCATTATTCCTACTTAGTGTCTTCCGTTAATTATGTTGAACTGTTGCCTGTAATTAGGAAAATAATTCTTCGCAGTGGAATAAAAGCAGATTTTCTGATTGAGGTACACATCTTTCTATGCGTACCTCGACTTAAAACACCCATTTTCTTTTCTGCTTTATGCATGAAAAGATGCTAAGGATATATAATTTAAATAAATAGTTAAAGAAAAACAGCTAAAGAAGCCTTCAAAATAAATGTTTCCTATATTGCCTGTGCTCTGGCGTCCTCTATCTAAGTTAGTTTCCTGCAATGTGTTATACCCAGCGCAGTGTTTGAAAAGGGTCTGGAAACTGCAGCTGATACAGGATTCAGTGGCCCGATTGCTGACTGGAGCAAGGCAGTTTGACTAAATCTACACCAAGCTTAGTGTGACTGCGCTGGCTACCAATTAGTTTCCGGTCTCAATTCAAAGTGCTGGCTTTGACCTATAAAGCCTTTTGCTGCTCAGTACCTTAAGGACCACCTCTTTCCACATGAAGCAGTCTGGACTCTCCTCTGTGTGCTGTTTCCATAGGAGTTGTGGAAGGTGGCAACATGAGAACGGGCCTTCTCAGTGGTGGCTCTCCGCTTGCTGAATGCTCTCCCTAGGGAGACCTGCCTGCCACCATCACTGTCTGTTTTTAGGCGCCTGGCAAAAGCCTTTCTGTTTACCCAGGTTTTTAGCCCTTAATTTGGAGGGTTTGTGCTCATCTTTTTTGTGGGGTGGAGTGGAACTGCATTTTAGGTTCTTGCTTTATTCTTTTTTATACTTGGATTTAATGGTTGTTGTTTTTTACACTGTAAGTCACTTTGAGACACTTTTTTTTTTTGGAAAATGTGACAACGAAGTGTAGTAAATCATAAGATAATTATAATTTGAGAACATAATTATTTTGTTTTCTTCCCCCCCCCTCCCCCTTAGCTGTTGATAGGCTATGAAAATGGGACTGTGGTATTCTGGGACTTGAGATCCAAAAGAGCAGATTTAAGATTATACTACGATGAGGTAAGCTATTTATATTTACTTTAAAAGCACAACCCAAATATTTGGGTGTGTTGAAAAAAATGCTATTAGTTAAAAGGGGTCCATTTTCAGAAATGTGTACAGTTGCTGTAGTTGTGCCAGGGGGTCTGAGTAGACCACTGTAAGCAGGGTCAAAACATGTAAAGTAATGGAAAATATGGATAATTTAGATGGATAAATATTTGGATAAGTATTGATATGCAGTTGTAAATATTATCATTAGGACCCATGGGAGGGATGGGGGGAAGTCAGGAGATTCAATCTCAATATTTAGATTTGGAATTGTTTTTTGTTACATGTTTATATTTTTAAAAAATCAATAAAAATGTATTTTAAAAAAATAAGTAGACTTGGTTAAGATTAGGTTGCTAATCTGACTGTGTATGGCAGTTCTGTGTTGATTACTTCCTCTATGAATTACTGCTTCAATTGTTGTGAATTTATATATAAAAAAGCTTATACAGGCTTCTCAAAGGAAGGCAAGAATAACTTTCACTTTATTGGTATTGCCTTACTGATACTATTTAGGGACGCGGGTGGCACTGTGGTCTAAACCACCGAGCCTCTTGGGCTTGCCGATCAGAAGGTTGGCAGTTCGAATCCCCGCAATGGGGTGAGCTCCCGTTGCTCAGTCCCAGCTCCTGCCAACCTAGCAGTTCAAAACCATGCCTGTGAAAGTAAATAAATAGGTACTGCTGCAGCGGGAAGGTAAACAGTGTTTCTGTGTGCTGCTCTGGTTTTGGTGTTCCATTGCTCCAGAATACTTGTGAAAAATGTTTCTTATGAGTAGCTTATTTTGTATCGTTTTGGTTTTGTGTGTACATGTTCCCTAGAGGTAAATTATGGCATTTGGATGGTAAAATAGAGAGGATATTTTAAGCTTCTATAATTCTAAGGTATAATGGTTTTATTGTCAGATATAGACTATTTTGCCTGTCATTGCTAATATTTTTTATTGTTTTTAGGCTATTCATTCTATTGGATGGCATAATGAAGGGAAGCAGTTTATGTGTAGTCATTCTGATGGCAGCTTGACTTTGTGGAATCTAAAAAGTCAAAGCAGACCTTTCCAGATAATTGTTCCACACGGTAAGTTATGGGGGGCAGACACTAAACCCTATTTGGTCACACAGAACTATGACCATAATCTTGAACTTCTAGATAGTAGGTAAATAGCGTGCAGATTGTTGTTTGTGGGGGCAAAAGAAGCAATTTGCTGCTGTACAGAATTACCCTGATAACTCAATGAAATGCAATGGAAGGATTGCTACATTTGAGGTGGGATTTTCGTTGCACCATTTACTTGATTTTATGTTGTAGCTGCTTCACCTAATCTCGATTGCCATTTTAAAGAATACGTCAGGGGAATGAATACCCCCACCATCTCTGAAAAGAGAGAAAATCTCCAGAGATGGGTTCTGTATGAGGTGCAGACTGCACCAGCTGTTCTTGGGATATATCCCAGCAGAGAACCATGCACCCTTCTATTAGTCTAAATATCTGGGATAAATAGGTCAAGCTTTGCCTTCAAGGAGGGAGAATTGCAGCAGTTTCTGAGTTCAGGCCACAGAAATTGGTTTATCAGCACCTATCTGTTCTTCCTAGCTCAGGACACCCCACCCATCTCTGGATGAACTACCTGGCCTGGTTTCCTTTTGACCAGGTGTGGGGAACCTTTGGCCCTCCAGATGTTGTTGAACTACAACTCCTATCAGCCCAGCAAGCATGGCCAAGGGCTAGGGATGGGAGTTGTAGTTCAGCAACATACGGAGGGCCTAAGATTCCCCGTATCTACAAGGTGTGACCGGAAAGTTCGGTGAATGGTCACAGAAATCAGACAGCAAGAAATATTCCAACATACAATCGGCATTGGAAACCCACAAAATGCTCACAATTGTGTACAGAGATGAAGCTGTAACTCGAAAGACAGTGTAGGAGTGGTTTAAGTGTTTCCGTGAAGGGCGGCAAACCATCGAAGATGACCCTCAGTCTGGCAGACCGTTGACGAGCAGAACGGCAGCAAACTCATGAACGGAAATGAGTTGATGAGTTATTGATGTGGGATCGGCGTTTGTCCATCCAAATGATGGCGGAAGAATTGAATATTCTGTGTGAAATCGTTACTGAGTTGTCCCACCATCCATATTCTCCCGATCTGGCCCCACTGGATTTCTTTCTTTTTCCAAAACTGAAATCTGCACTGAAAGGGCACAGATTTTCCAACATTTCACACGTCCAAGCTGCTGTGACAAGGCAACAATGCAGTACAGAAAGAGGACTTCTCCAGAAGTTTCCAACAGTTCTATGAACTTTGTCAACGATGCACTGTATCAGAGGGGACCTACTTTGAAGGTCTGTAAGGCATGTATGTTCAAATATTTCTTGCTTTCCGATTTCTGTGACCGTTCACTGAACTTTCCGGTCACACCTTGTATTTTAGACTGAAAATGTTGCCTCCCACCTGACACCCATTCCAGGCAAAAACTGGCTCATTGAATGGTTGGAATCTACAGATAATCACTACGTGGAATGTTTTTTTAATCCACAGTAGGTTATTGTTTCCTCCCTGGTTCTTAAAGAATAACCCTGAATTTACTAGCCAGTACAAGCAGTTGTGATTTTTGCAAACACCCTGGCCTTAAGGTAAAATAAATTTGCTATTTCTGTGTGAACTTTTAACAGGTAAGATTCAGCGAGATGGGAAAAAAGTTGAATCTTGTAAACCAATTCTTAAAGTAGAATACAAGACCTGTAAAAATAGGTAAGTAGGGTTCCCCCCCACATTGCCCTTTGCTGTGCTGGAAGCTTAATCGCATTAGTAGCTGTGCTGAACCTCCCATACATGCTCTTTCTGGAACCCAGAGACTGGCAGAATGCTGTAGGTTCCATGTCCACTCTCAGAAAAACACACAGTCCCAGCTAGACTCTGCCCTGTTTTAAAACATAGGTCTAGAGAACCTCTTTAAAGCCTACGAATATGCTGTGGACATCCCCTTCGTACCTTCTGGAATGGTTGTCCTAAAAGTTTCTGTATTGCAGCCCTTAAGGGGGTGGCCCCTAGCCTCACTTCCCAGCATATTTCCACATGAAAGTGCTAGAAAATAATCTGCCTGAAGCAGAGCAGTCCTGGGAGAAATGGACCGGTGGCCTGACTTGTATCAGGCAGCTTCATAATTAAATCTTTCCGTTACTCAGTTCCAGAACCCTATAAAGATCAATGCGAGTCCTTAGAATTTAATCACAATTTACATACAGACTGCATTCCTTTTTTTGCAACTTGCAAAAATATTTGGGCTGAAAGTCAGTGCAAAAATCTGAAACATTTATTTATTTTCTCATTTCTTCCCAATATAGTGAGCCTTTTATCATTTTTTCTGGTGGACTTTCTTACGACAAACCTTGGAGAAGACCTAGTCTGACAATCATGCATGGAAAAGCAATTACAGTACTTGAAATGGATCACCCCATTGTCGACTTTTTAACTCTTTGTGAAACTCCGTACCCAAATGGTGAGCGTCTTTGTGTTACGATCTTAGCCAGAGCTCTGAAAGCAAGTAGTGACCTTGTACTCACAGTAAAGCAGAGAGACCAAAGATAGCAGGGTTGGAAAAAATCCTCCAATAATTCCAGTCTCAAAGGTTCTGCCACCCACAGTTGGTCTAGGATTTTGCAGAGCCGCCGATTTTTGTGCCTTGTCTATGGGAATGTGTGGAGCAGAGAGTTTGTCCATACTAATATTGTCAAAAGCTACTGAAGTGTCCCTCAATTTGAGTGGGTGTATCAGATCTGATCTGTATGTGCCATAATAGCAGAGTTACCATAAAAAGTACTTCTGTGTCATTCGGGCCACATGTGGCAGCGGGAACAATGTAATAGGCTTCCAATGTGGATTTTCTGGATTGCATGGTGACTACCTAGGCGGCACCACAGTTCTTCAATGCCCCACATGAATAAAAGGTGCTCCAATGAAAACTGGTTGGTTGGTGTCAAGGTCCCAGCTCACAAGAGACCAACGCCAAGTCCAGCTTATGTACAAAAGCTTTTATTGAAGAACATTGTTAGCTCCACATCCGAGGCGCGTGACCCCACGTCTGTTAGGCTTAGACCGCTGAAGTCCCTTCTGAATCAGTCCCGCCTCTACACCAGTTTAAGAGGCTTGCGCTGGACCACCTCTTCCTCTCCTTCCTTTTCCGCAGGGTCTTTCTGCCCCCCTGGGTTCCCTCCCTCCGGGATTCCCCAGAGGCTGAATCCTCTGACGCCTGCTCCCCCCTCCTCCGTGCTTTGGGACCAGGCTCCTCCTCCGGGCTCTCCTCACTTCCGCGCGCCTCCACATTTGAACTTGGCGCGTGTACGCTGCTTCTGACCTTCCTTTTGACAGTTACACTGCTCTCGGTACTACTCTCCGCCCCTTCCGGCAGGACGTCTTGCCCCGATCTCCTTCCCCTCTCTGCTTCCTGCTCTGCTCCGTCTGACACACTGGGAACTCCACCCCCTTCACTCCGTCCCGGCGGAGAAGCCGGTCCCGATCTCCAACTCCCACTGGGGGTTCCCCTGCTGCTGCCCTGCTCCTGACTACTCCCCCCTGTGGCTCCCCTTGGCCTGACCAGGGGCGCTCCCTTTTGGGAATCCTCCGATTCACTGGAGAGACTCATGGAACCCCTCGACTCATTGTCATCTTCTTCCTCGTCGCCCTGGGATCCTTCCCCCTCGCTCTCAGTCTCCTCCCTCATCTGCGCCTCTCTCCCTGAACCCCTGACAGTTGGCATCTGTCTGTCTCAGGAGACAATGGAAGAGTGGACCTTTGGGGAGAGTTGGAGAGTTACATCTCCTGCTGTGGCTCTAGAGACCGATATGGGAGAGACGTGGTTTGTTGCAGCTGGGGCAGATAAAGCCATCCAATTGTGCCGATTCAGGTGTACCATGGTGTTTCTTCTTTCTGTACAGTCGTACCTTGGTGAACAGCTTAGTTCCCAAACGCCGCAAACCCAGAAGTGTGTGTTACGGTTTGCAAACTATTTTTGGAAGCCGAACGTCTGACTGGGCTTCCGCGGCATCCAATTGGCTGCAGGAACTTCCTGCAGCCAATCAGAAGCCGCACTTTGGTTTTCGAACATTTTGGAAGTCGAACGGACTTCCAAGGTACAACTGTACTTCTTTCTGTACTCCTCCCAATGGTCATTCCTCCTCTGGTCACTGCTGCAGATACACAACTTGACTGTCTCCAAGCACTGCAGTCGTCTGCAAGGGATTCCTACATTGCGGGGTTAATGCTGCCAGTCTTCACATCATGTTTGCAGACATCTTTGAAATGCAGAGTTGATCTGCCAATGGGCCTGGTGCCTGCAGCCAGCTCCCTGTAGAACACGTCTTTGTGGGTCCTGACATCTTCCATTTTGTGGACATGGCCAAGCCAGCATAGCTTTTGCTGAGACAGGAGTATGAACATGCTGGGAATTTGGGCTTGGGAGAGCACATCGTTGTCTGAGACTCTGTCCTGCCATGTTATGCCCCAAATCTTCCTGATACAGCACAAGTCAAAGGCATTGAGGCATCACTCCTTGTCTTTATACTAAAGACAAATTTATAAGTTCATAACAATCAAGTTTACCACCAAAGTAACATCATCTCCCCGTCAGTGTTCCAAACAGGCCTTTTCCTTTTTAAAAATCATTTTATTAATTTTTCCGAACCATAATTAACAACAGCATAAATTTCAACTCCTGGTACAGCTCATAAGGCAGCTAAATAACTTACAGTCCAATAGTTCCCTTCCCGTTTCCCACATCCATACCCTTTCTCTCCCTTTTCCCATTATAAATTTCCCCCTTTCCTTCACAGTGAAGTCTTATCTGCACCAGTAGGAATGTAGTGTAATAGCATTTCTTTCAGTTTGGAAAACCCTCTTCAGCTATTCAGAACCCTGCCTAAAATCCTTCATTTTGTGAATATATGTGATCTGGTTATTACTTAATGTCCTAGTTCACTAATATATGTGCTTAATTCTTGATTCTTAGAAGTGCAAGAACCCTACGCTGTAGTTGTACTATTGGAAAAAGATCTCATTGTCGTCGATCTGACTCAAAGCAAGTAAGTATATAGTCTGCAGGATGCTACTACTCATTTGAACGAAGGTCAGCTTTATTTATTTATTTTATCCAAGCTTGGAAATATAGAATAACAAAGACAAGCCATCATGTGTTAAAAAAATAAACAAGCTCAGTTTCCATCTGTAATTGTGTAAAATCCATCTTTAAAGTACTTAATTTAGAGTCTCTTGCTGTGTAATCACTTTTTATGTGCCTTTCCGAAGCTTGTTGAGTTTTTTGTTTTCTATTTTCCCAATTAAAGGGAGATGGGAAGAAAATATTCTGGGATTAAAGTTCCAAGTGATGAATGTACTGCTTTTATTACATAAAAGTTTGTGAATCCGTTGTTTTCTCTATGGTTTTTTTCCATAACTTTCTTGCTTATCCTACGCTCTTTAGTCTTGCCACCTCAGGTCTTTGCAAAGAGTTGAAAGAGGAAGAAGACCTGTCCCTCATTTTGTTGGGTTAACTTGGTTCCCGTCACTCTGATTAAATAGAGGCAAAACTGCCTTATAGTGGAATTTATGTTCAATTTATCTTTTTAAAAGTTCTGATAAGCTGTCAATGATTTTTTTTTAAAAAAATTCCTCCCATAGATTGCTAGTATGTTTTATTTTAGTAAACTTTATGTATTACATAATTTTCTGCTTTAAAAGGTATGCTAATACAATCCCATAAAATATCTTTCTCAAATAGCTTTCCAATATTTGAAAATCCTTATCCCATGGACATTCATGAATCGCCAGTTACCTGCACAGACTATTTTGCTGACTGTCCTCCAGATTTGATTCCTGTGCTATATTCCATAGGCGCTAAGCATAAGAAGCAAGGATACAGCAATAAGGTAAAAAGAGGAAAAGTTGGGTGCATTTTATTGAAGCAGAACTGTATATTTATTGGCACAGTCTTCTGTATAAAGCCTCCAGACTGTACTGTCTGCTTTACAGTACAAGCTTTTAAAAATAAAACTTATTAGTTGATGATGTAATGCAGTTAGGAATGTGGCCAAGCAGGTTTCTTTTGAAAGCATATTCCAAATGGTTTGTGCTTCTTCTTGGTTTGATTTGCTGGGTTGAAAGATAGAACATAGAGCATAGCTTCTCCCTCAAATCTCAGGGGGGATAGGAGGAACATATATATGAGAGAGAGAGAGAGAGAGCGCGAGAGAGCCCTCCTGGACGTACATAGGAACCACCCAATTTAGGGCTTAAAAGTAAGCACTGGAATCTGGCCCTAAAGCACAAAGACAGCAGCTATAGTTGAACGATGACCAAAGTTTATTTTTCTCAAAGAATTCTGTTAGCTTTACCCCTCACACTTCCCAACAACCCTTAAGAAACTACAGTATCCAAAATCCTTTGGGGGGGGGGAGAATGAGTGTGCTTTAAAGCAGGGGTCAGCAAACTTTTTCAGGAGGGGGCCGGTCCACTGCCCCTCAGACCTTGTGGGGGGCCGGACTATATTTTTTTGGGGGGGGGGCAGGGAATGAACGAATTCCTGTGCCCCACAAATAACCCAGAGATGCATTTTAAATAAAAGGACACATTCTACTCATGTAAAAACAGGCTGATTCCCAGACCGTCTGAGGGCCGGATTTAGAAGGTGATTGGGCTGGATCCGGCCCCCGGGCCTTAGTTTGTCTACCCATGCTTTAAAGGTATAGTGCAGAGCTTTCAAAGCTTTTCATGTTGGTGACACACTTTTTCGACATGCATCATTTCACTACACAGTAATTCCATTTTACTAGCTAACCAGAGGTTAAACTAACCCCTTTCCAGCCCTGGGAGGAGCACACACAACATTCACATGACACACCTACATACTGCAGCTGACACACTAACATATATACAGCTGTAAGTTGTCACTTTCCTGGAAATAAAATGCAGCATTTCAGTATTCTAAATGTAACTCCTCTGATGGTGTTTAGGAGTGGCCTATCAGTGGCGGAGCGTGGAACCTCGGAGCACAGACGTATCCTGAAATTATCATAACAGGGTAAGGAAGCTGCTATTATAGGATGCTGCTTACTGAAGGAGTGGGGGACCCATTTACGGACCCAACTGGTTTCTAATTTCCCCTTGATCTTGCTAGCTGCCCTCGGGGGTTGTCTCTGGTGATTCACAAATTGACTTCTAGGCTTCTTGTCCCAGTTTTCAGAGCTCAGTCTTTCCATGCTTTAATGAACAGCTGAAAGATGTGAGGCAGCTAGGCTCTTCACAGCTGCCTAACAAGGACTGGCTGTCGCGATGACTTACCAGCTGTGTTCAGTCTGTCTCCCTCACCGCAGGGAGACCCAGGGCCCCTCCAGGACAGTACTGCAGGTGTGTTCCACAGCATGTGCTCAACACGGGCACCCCCAAGGTCGGCCCTCCAGCTGTTTTGGGACTACAACTCCTATCATCCCTGACCACAGGTCTTGTTAGCTAGGGATGATGGGAGTTGTAGTCCCAAAACAGCTGGAGGGCTGAGTTTGGGGGTGCCTGGCTTAACACAATAATAGTGAATTCGTGGTGGATTTAATTGTGCTTTATTAGTTGTTCTACAGTGTTTCCTCATTACTGATATGTGGATGGACTTCAGCATGAAGTTGCAGGATATGCACTGATTGGAAAAGAAGCAGTCTGACTGCCCAAAACATTTGCTGCTGCAAACAGTATTGAAAGTGGGATGCATTTGACTGCCCCAATAGCACCATGAGCACAAATCATCATGAATGTGCAATATATAGGGCATCTGCAGGGGCCTTGGTATATATGTGACGTTTAGGCTGTGTACAAACTGGAGCTTTAAAGCACATGTGAAGCAGATGGGCGGGGTATAAATAATAGAATTCTTCTTTCCCTCAAAGAATCCTAGCCACTGTAGTCTGTTGTAACTCTATGAAGGGTTAAACTAGAATGCCCAGAATTATTTGTGGGAAGAAATGTGTTTTGAATGTGCTTTAAAGCTTCAGTTTGTACACAGCCTTACTAAAAGGTTAACTGTTCTGTACAAGCTGTACAACCCAGCTTGTCCGGAGTTTTGGGCTGGGTTGCCATCAGTATGCCGATGACACCCAACTCTATCTGTTGATGGATGGCCATCCTGATTTGGCCCCAGACACACTGACCAGATGTCTGGAAGCTGTGGCTGGATGGTTACGTGGGAGCCGGTTGAAGCTAAATCCTTCGAAGACAGAGGTCCTGTGGCTGGGACGGGGCGATATGGGATTGAGGGGGCAACTCCCATCTCTCGCGGGGGTGCAATTAGTGCCAGCATCGTCCGTTAAGAGTTTGGGTGTAATCTTCGATACCTCCCTCTCTATGGAGGCACAGATTACAGCTATAACAAAGGTGGCATTTTTTCATCTCCGCCAAGCTAAGCAGTTGGCTCCTTATCTCTCTCGCCCTGGCCTAGCCACTGTGATCCACGCGATGGTCACCTCCAGACTGGATTATTGTAACTCGCTCTACGTGGGGCTGCCCTTGCGACTGACCCAGAAACTCCAGCGGGTGCAGAATGCCGCAGTGAGGCTCCTTATGAGGTCTTCGCTGTGAGATCATATTCATCCGGTACTATACCAGCTGCACTGGCTCCCGGTGGAGTACAGGATCAGGTTTAAGGTGCTGGTTTTAACCTTTAAAGCCCTATACGGCCTAGGACCCTCGTACCTACGGGACCGCCTCTCCTGGTATGTCCCACAGAGAAATTTACGGTCTTCAAATAAAAACATCTTGAAGGTCCCAGGCCACAGAGAGGTTAGGCTGGCCTCAACTAGAGCCAGGGCCTTCTCGGCCGCGGCTCCAATCTGGTGGAACGCTCTGTCACAAGAGACTAGGGCCCTGCAGGACCTGACATCTTTCCGCAGGGCCTGCAAGACAGAGCTGTTCCACCAGGCCTTTGATCAGGGTGCAGCCTGACCCCCTCCTCTGGCAATCTGCACAGAATGTTGCTTAATGGTTGCCATTAATTTGATTTTAATTAATTTTATAATGAATGTTTTTAGAATGTTGGATTATTTTGATTGTTGTTAGCCGCCCTGAGCCCAGCTTCGGCTGGGGAGGGCGGGATATAAATAAAAATTTATTATTTATTATGATTATTATTGTTTTAATTGACTTTTAATCTATTCTTTTTAAGTCATGCAGATGGAACAGTGAAATTTTGGGATGCTTCTGCCAGTAAGTGCCAAAACACAATTTTTAAACCATTAATAACTGCATGCTACAAATTTAAGGGAAATAATTGTTTAATTTGTTCATTATTGAAAGGATAGGATTAATGTAACAAATGGGATGAAATTGATTCCAGTGAGAATGTTGGTGGAAGGAGAGCCACATCACTGTGTGGTTTCTTTGTCCAAAGCCATTTGTTCCCCTTTGCCTCCTGTTTCTGTGACATCATGCTCCAGGGTGACAAAATAAGAAATCCTGAAATGTATATATGTTGATTTCTTTTTAATTCTAAACCAGAGATGGCCAACCTTTCAACATCTCACTCTTCTACACAATTCTTCAAGGTAGAGGAATTCTGTTTCTAGGGACAGGGTGATCAAGTGAAACTTTCAAACGACACCTAGTTTTTACGCACGTTTACCTGGGAGTAAACCTCACTGAACCCAGCGTGAATTACTTCTGAGCAATGCATGGGGTTGAACTGTTATCCCATTGCAAGGGAAATTATGGATTTAGAGAGGGATGATGAATCAGGGCTTTTATGCTCTGGAAAGGCATTAGTTTATGAAAATTATTATGGCTGGAATTCAGCTGAAGAGCTCCACTAGCGCAAGCGCTTTTGGCTGTGCAATGGAACTTCCCCTCCCTGTCCTCTTCCCACATGTCTTCTTAATTTGCTGCAGAGCGTTGGGGGGGAAATCCAAAACAGATTTAGGAAGCATGCAGAGAGAGGAGAGAGAGGGGAAGTTCTGTAGCTCAGCCAGCAGAACTGCTTAGTTTGATACTGCCCTCTGCTACTATGCTTTCGTTCTCTGAATTATATATAGGCTAAAAAAAGAGCCTGGATACAGCTAGGTTGCATACATGCTATCTAAGTTTGTAGCATAAAAATGTAGTTTTCATGTTTGCCCTCAACATGCTGCTTTCAATCTTGCTTGATTCTAGATCTAGCCACGCACAAGGATGGGTGTGTGGTTACTTGATATGTGTTTGAAAATCCCCCATTAGGTTATCCACACCTTTTCCTCCCTGCACATGCCCCGGGAGAAGGAAGATAAAAGTGGTGGTTGCAGTCTTGGTATATGCCCACCCAGAACGCTATTGGGCAGGTGTTGAGACATCCCCTATTGCCAGACCACCTACATGGGTTTTCCAGTGGACGCATTGCAGGGTAATACAGAATTAACCCTCAATGAGCTTTTATTTTTGAAATGAAACCAGTTTCTCAGTAACTGCTTTTTAGGGGCAACAAATACGCAACGGATCTAGACTGTGTGTGCACTAAATAGAAAACAACAAGTATTCCCTCTCCGTTGGCTCTGGAATGAAATGTAGCGTATGTTGTAGCCCTAAGAAACAAAACAAAATGTAGCGTGTGTTGTAGTCCTAAGAAACAAAATGAGGAAGGGGAAATTTCAGTGATGTTTTAATTCTGTGCTATGCAGCAACACACAGTGGGGCATATCAGTGTAGCTTGTGGTGGTGGAACAGGTATCTAATTCTTGTATTGGTTGATTTCCAAGTGAATCAGCCACACACTGTTATCAGGGAGAGTAGCCTGCAGAACTGGTTTGGCATCCTTTTTTCCTCATCATCTTCTCCTGCCCCATCTTTAACCTTTGAGCAGGTGGGAGTACGCACTTGTGAACCTGGGCAGTTGGGCTTAATTTAAAAGCCTTAAATTTCAGAGTCAAAAGGCTGGGGAAAGGGGCAGGGCAGAGGAAAGGAAGATCCCTGGATCCAAAAGGGAAGAGTGGTGGTGGTGCAGGAGGAAGAGGCTCATTGCCGTCCCAAGTTCTTGGATGCTCACTTTCTTCCACCTCCTTCTCTCCCACACCCCTTTCTCTCTCCTGTGCAACGCATCACTTTTGAACAATGGTAGGGCTTGTTGCTTACTACAGGGGAGTAATTATCTTGCTCTCCCTATTTGTGGCACTGTTATTGTTCTTTAGACTTGGAAGGTGGGGTGTCTGTGCTGCCAACACACACCAGTCCCAGTTGCTGTTTCTCCAACATGTCAATTACACTCTTCTGTACAGAGCATGGAGCAAGAATCAACACATTTGCAAACGAAGCAGTTCAATTAGTCTGCAATAGTAATCAGGGCCTCCATTCAGCAGAGCCTTGGACTGATTTGTTGAAGTGGTGAACCATATGCCGCTCAAACACTTGGTCTATTAGCCGGCTCTTTCTTGACTCCAAGCAGGACTCTGGGTTGCCATGTTATTAGGACAGAAGTTTGGCGCTACATCCAAGTACATTTGTTTTGGATCTTGTTAAATAGGTGGTTGTTTAAGGAATTTGGCCATTCCTTTTTAGAACAGTGTAGCATGAATGAATGCAAATTCAGACTCCGCTTCCAATGCCTTTAATGCTTTCTGTTTGCTCTGCAAACAAACAAACAAAAAAGACTAGCAGGTTGGTTGCTGTGTTCGTGGCACAGAAACACATATTTGTGTTGAGCAATGCTTTGCTGTGTGAGGGGCTAGAATGTGTAGCGGTGGGAACTCCACTGTCTGTGCCTTTTTAATGTTGTGTTTTAATGTTGTAACCCGCCCTGGAACCTCAGGATGAAGTGTGGTTAAATAATAATAATTAATTACAGTGCTGAGTGACATAGAGTTGTGTGGTAAAGAAAGATGATAGAATTCACATTACTTAAGAACCTCCTGTAGCACGTAGCATAGAATTGTGTTTAGAACAAGGGAGATACAGTATTTCATACAGTGTGACCCTTGAGCAGCAGTTGTGTTCCCTAAAAATGCCAGTGCAGTGCTACCTCATCAGGGAAAGGTGCTTCGGTGTGAATTGCACCAGTGTTACAGGAAAAAAATACTGAAAATACATTTGTATCCCATATAAATGTGTTGATAATTGTTGCAAATAATTCAACAATAGACATACGAAGGGAGTTGTTAGGTAAGGCCTTTTGAGGCGTTCTCCCTCTATCTGTGTGGCTTGTGTATTTTTCTGCACTCACCTTGTTGGCCTTCCTTTTAGTTTCTCCTAGGTTTTAGGGTTCTTGCTTTTGTCCAGGATAGTCTGGTAGATTGGAGATCCTTCCCATGGATGAGTCAACCAGCAGTTGGCCTTGCTCCTTGATTAAAAGGGGGAGGGAATGTCCTGAAGGATATTTAATGCCTCCCTTGAGAATAGGAACTTATGGTAAGAAAAATCCTGGGTTTTGCACTTTTCAAATGGAAGCCAGTAATGTCAAGCTGGCCAGACGTATATTGAACAACTGTGTCCAACTTACAAGATGGGTAGGGTGATAGATAAAGATTTGCGCACCCTTTGCACATCTTATGGACTCAGAATTGTATGAATATCTTCAGTATATACGGTATATTTTCATTCTTTTTACTGTAATCTTAAAAGGCATTACACAAAAAAGCAAAGAAAGTAAATGGGCGGGATTGAACTCAGGTGTTGCATGTGTGGAACGTGGTCTGCTTGCACAACAGGAACGTGGTCCATCTCCTCTCCACCAGTAAATCCGCTCTGGTGGTGTGGGGAAAACCCCAGAACAGGTTTGGAGGGAGTGCAGAGGGGGTTAAGTCCCATTGCATGAGTCAACCTTGTTCTGTACACACCTACTCCACTTAGTGCTACATTGGATTCCATCATATATCTTCAATTTTTTTAAGGTAGAGGATTCCTTATGTTGAAAGGTTGACCTTCTTTTTCAAACGCCCTAAAAGAGCAGGGCTCTATCCTGCTGCTAAGGCATGTCTCTCTTTTTGGTCTTCTCTGAGAGCAGAGAACAGATAACGGTAGATATGATCTGGTATGAGACTCAATAATGCTGCATTTTGCACTGTTTCACTGTAGTATCTAACAATACTGGAAAAGACAGATTGTGATATTTACAGATAATGAGCATATATTAATCTAGTTTAAAGCAATATAATAGATGTCTTCAATATTCTCCAGTTACACTGCAGATGTTATACAAGTTAAAAACCTCAAAGGTTTTTGAAAAGCAGAAGTTAGAAGGAAAACCAACGCCAGAAAACACAGAAGAGGATCCTTTTGCCATCCAGTTGATGTACTGGTGCCCTGAAAGTAGACTATTTTGTGTAGCAGGAGTCTCTGCATATGTTATTGTTTACAGATTCAGCAAGCATGAAGTTAATACTGAAATCTCAGTAAGTTTTCATGAGTTTTGCTTATATATTGCATTGCTTACTTCAAGGCTTGGTGTGGAGTTTTGAAACGCATCATATTCCAGAGTTGCATGTAGCATAAGTGAAAAGCTTAGATTTTGTTAAATCAAGTAAAATTTCAGATAGATGGGATGTTGCAACACAGAACTATGTTTGAAACAGGCAGTGCAATAATGACTGCACGTTTTAACTTCCTCTGTGTAATGTATAAATATATGCAAGTGATTGTAACGCTATTTCATGTGTATTACTGTGAACTGTTATGTAGGAAGGCCCTGGGTACAGATTGCATTTGAGCCAGTTGATTACTTAAAAAAACAACCCAAAATCAAATTCTCAGATGCAAAACATTTTACTGGGTGGTACTGTCTTTCTTCATAATAACCTTGTGTTTCTGTTTCTGAGATAACATTAGTGGCACAAAACTCCGAGGAGCCCAGATTCATGGCGATGAATCTGTTGAACAACTGCTATAAGTACCCTCTATCTCATGCTTAGGAAGAGAGAGCAAAAAGCCCATTGTTATCCTTGAAATTCAGGTCTTAGGTTATAAGACTTCCCACCTCATTTGTGTTAGTTCTTTAGATGAAAGTCAATTTCATCTTAAGTTGTTGTTGGGGGGCAGGTATTGGTTGGTTAATGGGCAAGTTCTGTGGAGGATATTTAGTGTTGATGATATTTCCATTCCAACCCCTTAATTCATTCCTCCCCTTCATTTTAACTGAACTAATACCTTATCAAATGAATCTCTTGATTGCTATACTAGGAACTGACCAGATTTATTCCTGCTACTTATTTTTATTCAGAAAATACTTGATTTCATAAAATAACTTGGGTTTTAATTTCCTTAAGTCTTTAGAGGTGCACCTCCAAAGTGAGGCCGAAGATATCATTAGTCCCGAGGCAGAAATGATTCCTCCATTTCCAAATGCCTCTACCCCTCTTCCATCTTTAAAAGATCTCTCAGGCAGTACAAACACTGTGGCATCTGAAGGAACGATGAAGGACAGTATCCCATGTCTCAGGTAAACAATTTAGATGGTTGAAAGGTTTGTTTCCCTCTCCCTCTGTTGTCCTCTCTTCTGTCAAAGCTTAGGATATAAAATTCCTTAAGGCAGGCAGGGATTTGGGTTTTTTTAGATTTGCTTGGCTTGTATTGCATTGTGTAGAACCCAGTAATGGCCAGTGGAATGGAATGAGGTGGCAAACCTTTACGGGCTTCCAAGGAGCCGTGCATTTAGTATTGTGGACCCAAATTTATGGAACTCCCTTCCAGCTAAGGTCAGACAGGTATCCTTGCCGCTTTTTTTTATTATTCCAGCAGGCATTTTAATTGATGCTTGATTTTCCAGTTGTAACTAACTTTTATTTTTTCATATCTAGCGTGTCTAAATAAATAAGTGATGAGATAAAAATTATTGAAATTAAACAGGATGATGATGTATCAAAGATGATATATAAAGGGGCAGATAAAAATATAGAAAGTATACTAGCCAAATGTTTTGACCGCATAGTCTTCTTTGGTGGATCAAGCACTGAGCATTAGGAAGCAGGTGTGAGGGATCAGTGACATACAGAGGCAGAGTGTGGGTGAAACACAGCCCCAGTTTTTATTGATTCCCATAGACTGTCTTGCAGGACGTCTTTGGGAGAAGAAAAGGTTGAGTAAACCCAACCCAAATCTGGAGCGGAGTCCCTAAGACAGTTGGATGGTGCCTTGTAGGCTTCCATCTGGCAACTCCTGCAGCCAAGCTGGCGCCAAACATAGTGCTCTGCTTTCCTTTGGACCACACCGGTGAGGCCAAGACGGGGGAGATTTTGTCGTCTGGGCAGCCCAGGACCTCCAGACACACTGCCCAGGCTTGCTTCCCAGGGAGGTCACTTCGGTGCTGCTAATGTAGCAAAAACAATATGGGGGGATCGCAGTTACATGTTACCAGTCTCTGTCACCACAGGAGGCGCTGTGGTTCTCCAGCAGT